>NW_028319110.1:0-217120 GCF_062004578.1 Staurois parvus
AATAATTCGCTCATTTCTAGCTATAACCTCTAGCAATAATCACTATGTTCTCCTGGCAGGGATGCCTCCCCCACATGATCCTCCCCCCTCCCCTGCTGGGAGAACACAATAGGTCCATGGTAGGGAGCTGACTGTGTTGTTTTTACTCTTCTCTAGGATTTCCTGATGGAAACATTTATCATGTTTAAAGACCTTATTGGAAAGAATGTTTATTCTTCAGACTGGATAACAATGAGCATGGTCCAAAACAGGTAATATTGTTAGAATTTGAAGTATTTGTTCATTTTCATGTATTTCAAATATGAAATGTATCAATTGCTGCACAGTTTTATAAAAGCATCTTACGTTTACTATATTGCAAATTCAGTAGTGGTTGAAATGGCTGCTGACTGCCTTTATCCACTTGCCTATTGGGCACTTTAAATCCCTTTCCTGCCCAGCACAATTTCAGCTTTCAGTGCTATCAAACTTTGAATGACAATTGAGCAGTCATGCAACCCTGTACACATATGAAATTTGTATAATTTTTTCACACAAATAGAGCTTTTTTTGGTGGTATTTAACCGCCTCCCACCCGCCATATAAGGAAATGACGGGCACAAGGTGGTTCTCTCATTCTGGAAGGACGTCATATGATGTTCTCCCACTCTAACCGCTCGTGCGCGCCCCAGGGGTGTGCAGTGCGGCGATTGGCGGTGCGCTGTGTCCCTGGGACACAGCGGATCACCGATCAGCAGAAAGAGACGATGACTTTGGCTCTGTCATGTGATCAGCTGTGTCCAATCACAGCTGATCGCATGTAAATAAAGAAATGCAGGTTATAAGCATTTCTCTCTTCATGAGCTGTCACGCTGAGAGCTCGTGAGGAGAGGAGAGCAGGTAATCAGCATTCTTCAGAGGGGACATCTACACTGATCATCAAGGCACTTATGATCAGTGCCCTGATGATCAGTGTAGCCCCATCAGTGCCACCTGTCAGTGTCCATCAATGCCACCTGTCAGTACCCATCACTGCACATCAATGCCACATATCAGTGCCTATCAGTGTACATGAATGCCACATATCAGTGCCCATCTGAGCTGCCTTTCATTGCCAACTATCAGTGCCAGTCAGTGCCACCTATCAGTGCCACCTATGAGTGCTGCCAATCAGTGCCACCTATCAGTGCCAGTCAGTGCCCGCCAGTGCCACCTAACAGTGCCTGTCAGTGCTTCCTATCAGTGCCAGTCAGTGTTGCCTATCTGTGCCACCTATCAGTGCCATATATGAGTACTGCCTTTCACTGCCCATCAGTGATGTGTGTGAATGCCCACCAGTGATGCCTGTCAATGCCCATCAGTGCCACCTACCAGTGCCTCATCATCAGTGCCGCCTATCAGTGCCCATCACTGCAGCCTCATTAGTGCACATCAGTGAAGGAGAAAAATTACTCATTTACGAAATTTTATAACAGAAACTAAGAAAAAAAACTTTTCAGTAGTTTTTGGTTTGTTTATCAAAAAAAAAAACCCCAGTGGTTATTAAATACCACCAAAAGAAAGCTCTATCTGTCTCAAAAAAAGGATAAATATTTCATATGGGTACAGTGTTGCATGACCACGCAATTGTCATTCAAAGTGCGACAGCGCTGAAAGCTGAAAATTGGCCTGGGCAGGAAGGGGGAGAAAGTGCTCGGTAGGCAAGTGGTTAATCACCAATGGGTGTTTTATTTTTTGCTAAACAAATTGAAAAACGACCAAAAAAAAACATTTTTCTTAGTTGTTGCAAACAGGTAATTTTCTCCTTCACTGATGTGCGTTGATGAGGCTGCACTGATGGGCACTGATAGGCAGTACTGATGGACACTGATAGGCTGCACTGATGAGGTGGCACTGATAAGGCAGCACTGGTGGGCATTGATGAGGAGGTACTGATATGCGGCACTTATGGACACTGATAGGAGGCAATGATGAGCACTGATAGGTGGCAGTAGTGGGCACTAGTGGGCAGCACTGAAGGACACTGATAAGCGGCAATGACTTGCAGCACTAACTTGTGGCTCTGATAGGTGGCACTGACTGGCAGTACTGATGGGCACAGATCGGCATCACTGACGGGCACAGATATTGCAGTGCTGATGGGCACACATTGGCAGCACGACTGGGCAATTTTGGGGCTGCACTGATAATCAATGCCCTGATGTCTCCTTTAACACTGTGGCAATGTGAGGAAAGCGCTGCCAACAAGTGTGTTTACATCGTGATCAGCTCTGATTGGACATTGAACATTTCCCCATATTTTAACCATTAAAAGACCCTGCAAATACAGAAAAATACCTGTTGACCTGACAGAAATGCACTCAGCTCCTCCCTGTTGTGGACTGACAAAGCGCAGCATTTTTGTGGACTGAGCATCCACAAATATATTGTTGTACCCCTCACTGTTATATTTCTAATGAGTCTATTGAGGTCTTTAAATAGAATAAAATAAGTGGGTCCATTTTCTGGAGATAGTTCACAATCATTTTTGGATAGTGTCAGATTAGACAGATTGAATATTTTCATTATATTTAAAGTGATGTCTGTCTCAGATCAGCTTTGCAGCTCATCCGGTGCTTGTGGTTCCATACATTAGCAGCAAGGCTATTCTGTCACTTGTAGATCCACAAACATGTAAAGCTGTTTTAGCACATTAGTTCTACAAACATACAGTCAGGTCCATAAATATTGGGACATCGACACAATTCTAACATTTTTGGCTCTATACACCACCACAATGGATTTGAAATAAAACGAACAAGATGTGCTTTAACTGCAGACTGTCAGCTTTAATTTGAGGGTATTTACATCCAAATCAGGTGAACGGTGTAGGAATTACAACAGTTTGCATATGTGCCTCCCACTTGTTAAGGGACCAAAAGTAATGGGACAATTGGCTTCTCAGCTGTTCCATGGCCAGGTGTGTGTCATTCCCTCATTATCTCAATTACAATGAGCAGATAAAAGGTCCAGAGTTCATTTCAAGTGTGCTATTTGCATTTGGAATCTGTTGCTGTCAACTCTCAAGATGAGATCCAAAGAGCTGTCACTATCAGTGAAGCAAGCCATCATTAGGCTGAAAAAAACAAAACAAACCCATCAGAGAGATAGCAAAAACATTAGGGGTGGCCAAAACAACTGTTTGGAACATTTTTAAAAAGAAGGAACGCACCGGTGAGCTCAGCAACACCAAAAGACCCGGAAGACCACGGAAAACAACTGTGGTGGATAACCAAAGAATTCTTTCCCTGGTGAAGAAAACACCCTTCACAACAGTTGGCCAAATCAAGAACACTCTCCAGGAGGTAGGTGTATGCGTGTCAAAGTCAACAATCAAGAGAAGATTTCACCAGAGTGAATACAGAGGGTTTCACCACAAGATGTAAACCATTGGTGAGCCTCAAAAACAGGAAGGCCAGATTAGAGTTTGCCAAACGACATCTAAAAAAGCCTTCACAGTTCTGGAACAACATCCTATGGACAGATGAGACCAAGATCAACTTGTACCAGAGTGATGGGAAGAGAAGAGTATGGAGAAGGAAAGGAACTGCTCATGATCCTAAGCATACCACCTCATCAGTGAAGCATGGTGGTGGTAGTGTCATGGCGTGGGCATGTATGGCTGCCAATGGAAATGGTTCTCTTGTATTTATTGATGATGTGACTGCTGACAAAAGCAGCAGGATGAATTCTGACGTGTTTCGGGCAATATTATCTGCTCATATTCAGCCAAATGCTTCAGAACTCATTGGACGCCGCTTCACAGTGCAGATGGACAATGACCCAAAGCATACTGCAAAAGCAACCAAAGAGTTTTTTAAAGGAAAGAAGTGGAATGTTATGCAATGGCCAAGTCAACCACCTGACCTGAATCCGATTGAGCATGCATTTCACTTGCTGAAGACAAAACTGAAGGCAAAATGCCCCAAGAACAAGCAGGAACTGAAGACAGTTGCAGTAGAGGCCTGGCAGAGCATCACCAGGGATGAAACCCAGCGTCTGGTGATGTCTATGCGTTCCAGACTTCAGGCTGTAATTGACTGCAAAGGATTTGCAACCAAGTATTAAAAAGTGAAAGTTTGATTTATGATTATTATTCTGTCCCATTACTTTTGGTCCCTTAACAAGTGGGAGGCACATATGCAAACTGTTGTAATTCCTACACAGTTCACTTAATTTGGATGTAAATACCCTCAAATTAAAGCTGACAGTCTGCAGTTAAAGCGCATCTTGTTTGTTTCATTTCAAATCCATTGTGGTGGTGTATAGAGCCAAAAATGTTAGAATTGTGTCGATGTCCCAATATTTATGGACCTGACTGTATGGTCTGGTTGTATCTCCTTTCTGTAAGACTGGAGGCTAAAGGTATTGCTGCATCTCACCTACTTTCCTGTCCAACAAACCTGTTACTGGCTTGTACCTGTTTCCAAGATTGGAAAGATTGGAAGATATGATCAATTTGACATATCATTCTGACTCTTTCCCTGGTCAGTACCCATCTGTGTGGGTGTTGCACTGCTTGCAAGTTGCACTGGTGAATACCAGCTGGCTTCCACTCACCCAACATGTTCTATTGGTGAAGAGAAAATGTATTCTTTTAGTAACTAAACACAATGTCTTACATTACTGTAATTACTGTATTTCTTTCAGGGTTTTTTTGAGAGCCATTGACAAGTTCGCCAGAACCATGAACCAGAAATTTCTTGATAACATGAATTTTGAAGTGCAGGTACCTCTGTTAATTAATCATATTTAGTAAATTCAGTGCATGGGACAGGAGTAAAATATACAGCATAGTGAATGCAGTGTTAGGTCAGGATTATACTGTACAACATAGTCCCTGGAAATCATAAAGACTCATGCTTTCTAAGGCTGCGTTCACACCAATGCGTTGTTTAGTGCTTTTTGCAGAAACGCACTACAGTCCATTTAACATGGTTTCCTATGGAACACGTTCACATCTATGCTTTTTTGATCTGCTGCATTTTTGGAATGGGTCAGGGACTTTTTTAAAAGCAAAAAGCAGAGTTTTTGTTAAATAGAGTTCAATGGAGAAGCTGCTGAAATGCATGGTAGTGAGTTTTTGCTGTATTTTGCATTTTAATCTGCCCAGCAACAAAAAAAATTCAACTTTAAAAAAAAAAAGCTGAATAAAATGAAATATGCAGTAAAAATGCACCAAAAATGCATCAAAAACGCGTGTAGAAAAATGCAAAACAAACTGCAAAAAGCACTAGAGAAAGCATCAAACGCAAAATGCATATATGTGAACCAAGCCTTAAAGTAGTGCAGCATGTGCCAAATTCATGTACCTGTCTAGAACTTTTACTTGAATTTGGTAAATGCTGCTCCACTTTTAGAATGCACGCGAGACACTTTTGCAAAATCTGTTTGCGCCAGTTTCTCTCTCTATATGCCCAAAGAGAGTTTGTGTTAATTAACTCCACTTTGGTAAGATATAGACTGTTGGTGTTTTATTTTGAATTTGGTGTATTCATTGCCATTCATTGCCATAAAGTTAAATTGGCTCACATTAGAACTATTTGAATTTGGCTCACAAGTCAATGTTGGAACTAAAAGTATCGCAAATGCTTCATGAATTTGGTGCGATACATTAACAAGAGGGATTAAAGTGATCAAAGTGGCACAGCAGCTTTATTGAAGTCCACCCTTGAAGTCCTGTTTCAAATGCCGCTTTTTACATTTACATGACTCCTTAAACCCAGTCTGTCTAAACAGTATGGTCACCTGTTGACTTGAACCATCCACAGGCAGCTTAACTCTTCTATAAGACACAGAAGTCGAATCTAACACAATTTTACTGCAGAAAATTGCAGTATGGAGGATGTTTTTCCAGTCTTTTGATATGTAAAAAGACAATCTGTGGAATTCATAAAGATTGAAGCAAGCAGATTTTGCAAAAGTGTCTCTCATGCATTCCAAAAATGCTGAGGAATGCAATAAATGTATTTACCTTTCTATAGCTGTTTTTTTAATTTGGCTCATGCTGCACTAAGGCACGTGAGATACTTTCACAAAATGTGTCTGAGCCAGTTTTTCCCTCTGTACGCCAAAAGAGACTTGGTCTTAACTAACTCCAATTTTCCATTTGGTGCATTCAAAGCAACACATTATAAAAGTGGCACATTTTAGAACTACCTGAATTTGAACATGGGTCACTGTCAGAACCAAAAGTGTTGCGAATGCTCCATATAAAGTACCACATAGTAAGGGCAGGAGGGGTTAGGAGTATAACATAACAATATCACATATACCGCAGGGGGCAGAAGTAAAATGCACAATCTAGTGAATGCAGTCTGAAAAACAACATAGAGAACGTGGTGCATAGGGGAAGACTATGTAAGATTCAGTGTGTACACAGTGCAGTGGTCAGTAAGGCTGTGACCCGGGAAGGGGGGGGGGGCACAGAGAACAGCAGGATCAACCAGGTTTTTCACAGAATACAGAAAACAAATCCTATAGTGACTGAGTGAGTATAAACAACATGTACTGTAATACAGCATTTACTGATAGTTTTTAATGATGTGGGTTTAATGACACTATAAAATTGGGTGTACTTGCAAAATGCCAGAAAGTTACAATACCAAAATTGCCCACTTTAAAAGCTTTTCCAGCTAATCAATTTAGAGACAAGCATAAATGATGACCTTAGAATTACTCCTCTCTCTGGCATGCATTCTGCTACCTAATATGTGTTAACCAAATGGCATTTATCTGCAAGTGCATGTCCTGGGTACTTATATCTTTAGGTGTTGTGTGTTATTGTGTGTGTGTCTGTGTGTGGGGGGGGGATTATTTTCTGTTTATTATTTCTAATAATCTATTATTAAACAAGGCATGTTTCCACTACCACTAGTGTAACAAAGCTGTGTCTGCTTAAAATGCACAATTTTCAGAAATTTTTAAGCCAGAGGAAAACAAATGCTTTTCCCTGTTTTTTTCCCTGGAAAAAAAATCGACATTTTCAGAAGAATTAAAAATAAATAATTCCGCAGTAGTCTTACAAATTGAAAGTCATTTTGTTACAGTGCTGTTTGCAGCTGTGCTCTCAGCAGAAATTGCACTGTGGAAATGTTTCCAAACAAAGGGTTTCTCAACCTTTTTACCTTTGAGGAACCCCTGGCAAAAAGTCTGAGATCTCGATGATCCCCTGAAATAATTTTCATATGTACAGCTAATGGAACATTGATGTGATCAGCAAGCTGTAGATATAACAACAAATATTCTTAGAGCATTAAACAAAAGAATAAATATTAAAACTTACCTCCTTAATGTGAAACTTGTGCTTTTGTTTAAGCAGTGTGCAGGGAGTCAGCAGGACAGAGCACTGGGGATCCAGGAGGGAACAGTATATGAGGGCCAGGAGTGAACAGTATATGGGGGCCAGAAGAGCACAGCAAAGTACAGGGGGGCCACAAAGGAATAGTACAGGGGGGCCAGAAGGGAACAGTATAAGGGAGTCAAGAGGGAATAGTATAGGGGGACAGGAGGGAACAGTATAGGGAGGTCAGTATAGCACAGCACAATACGGGGGGGAGGTGGGGAGGCAGGATGAAACAATACTGGAGGGCACAATACTGGGGTCTGTAGCAGTTATCCTCATGCAGAGTAGTTCAGGAAAGCTGCTGGATTATATCTGGTATTCTGATCCCATCCTGCCTTCTCTCTTGAGTGCTGTCACACACACAGGCACCTGGGACAGACCAGAAGGGAGGGCCGGCTGGGATCGGTGCAGGAGAGTGATGCAAGTTGTTTCTCTCTGTACCTCTGCAACTTGACTGTCAGGTATGTGGGGATGTGATTTACCTGTTTTCTGCTTGTGGTGGATGGGTAGATCATGGAGGAACCCCTGGGGATCTCTTGTGGACCCCTGGCTGTGAAACACTGCTCTAGATGTTGGTCTCACAATTTTACTGAGAAGGAGAAAAGAAAAAAACAATGTACTGACCAAACTATAAGTAAACATTATGCTGTAATGGTGGAGAACATTTATAGGATGTTTTAAAGGTTAAAAAGATAAACTAATTTGTAAAATGTACCCACTTTTCTGTCAATTAAGGCAGGAGAGGAGGACAGAAACAATCATGTACTGTACCCCAACAATCACCCAACCATAGGAGGTACAATATGGAGCCCACAAGCAAACTAAACTAGAGCTTTTCCCCTGCAGTGCCCTTTAGTGGCAGAAATGCAAATTTCTCTTGCCTGAGAACTGCATTGATAAGTACAGTGTTATTTGAATTGTATTCCAGGCTTTGCATATCTTCAGCTTAGAGAACTTTACATAAAGTCTTAGAAATCTCTCATTAAGGTCTTCATGTTATATAGTTTGAATACCATGTCATAGTTATATTATTTATCATTTTAACAGAAATATATTCCACGCTTCTTTTTTAATTTTTTTTTTAATTTTTCCAGAAAAAAACACAAAAATAGCTTTGGAACAAAACGTGAAAAAAACTGTTTTTTTTTTCAATTTTTCCATTTTTTCCGAGGCCTACTTATCTTTCCATTTTTGAAAACGTTCTCCACCCTTATGCTGTTGGTTGAGGGAGAGGTGCTCTGTTAAACTGGTGGCCTATGGAGACATGCCTCATTGAATTGTTGGTTCATGGGAAATTACCCTGTCACATTGATGGCTGGTCCCATCAGAGGTTATTGATGTGCCTCAATAAACTGCTGTTCTGTAGAAATGTGCCACCATTATACAGGTGACAGTAGATATATGATCCCTTTACATTGATGGTCAGTGGAAAAGGTCCTCTTTCGCACTAGTCGTCAGTGGAAACAGTGGAAAATTGCCCTGTTACACTAGAGGTCAGTGGGCATATTTGGAAATATATCATTCGTCAGTGAATTGCTGTTATGGCACTAGTGGTATGTGAAGTACACTCATTATTTTGAAGGTCAGTACAGAAGTAGTGGTCTGCAAAAAAGAGACTTGATATAGTGGCCAGAGGTGAAGTAGCCCCTTGCACTGGTGCAAACTGAAATTGCATCACTACATCTGTAATCAGTGAAGTGCGCCTTATTTCATCAGTGTTCAGTAAAGAAGTTGCCTCACTGTATTCATGACCAGTGGAGAAATGCCCTATTTCATTGGTGGTTGACGATGACAGTGGCCTCCAATTTCACTGAGTTTCTGAAATCTTCTTCACTGACATTTTGAATTAGTTAAATGCCTGAATCTCACCCCTGAATTCTGTGGTTCCACCACCGGCTGTTACATCACTACTGATATAGTGACTGGCAAGTGAAACCACAGTGTACTTCAGAAAGATGCAGGCATCAGAAGTGTCAAATGAAGGTTTCAGTGGTGAAAGTAGTTCTGTAAAAGTGAAAATTGGAGACGTTGGTGGTGGGATTGTTAGTATTCTTACTAGCAGGGAAAAGGGTTTGGATCCTGGGATTTTGTTGAAATACTGTGACAGTCCCTCAGAATCTGGAACAGTTCAGGTATACGTTTAAATGTGTTTAAACCCATAAAATGAAATGTTTATCTATTTAATAGCGTTGAATGATTTTAATAACAAATACGGTACTTAGATCTCCAAAATAATTCAGATAATAATTAACTTTTTTCCCATTCTAAGTATTATTTATTGAAATGGCTCTAGCATTTGTTCCTAAGGCACTAAACATTTCCTGAAATATAAAGAAAATATATTTTCTTTGTTTAATTCTTTACTTGTCTTTTTTAAAATAACATTTTATATTTGTAACAGCTTTGGAACAACTATTTTCATCTGGCAGTGGCTTTTATTACCCAGGATTCCCTACAGCTTGAGAATTTCTCTCATGACAAACAAAATGAAATACTGGACAAGTAGGTGTTAACATTTTAATTTTTAAAGAAGTTTTGGTATTGATGCTTGTTTATTAAGTTACAGATTTATGCAACAATGAGTATTAATTTTTAAGCACTTATTTTTAAGTGCAATAACACTGTGGTTAAGCCCCTTTACAATTAACACTTAAAATTAAGCAGGTGCCTAGAGATGCATAGAGCTGCAGCATCTCTGAGGCTCAGGTAATGAAATTTGTAAATGAACATTGCATAATTGAAGCTGATATCACTCTTTATTTGTCTCTCCAGCCTTCCTATTAGCATAGGGGGTCTCACCAAATGAGGGTGTGTTCAAAGTGGTCATGACCTCACTGCTTATTGCTTGGCTTGTAGTATTACACCTTTTAGCCTATGCTTTGCTACACTTTAGACAAAATTATCCCCGGGGCAAAAAATAGGCTTGGAGCAATGTGTGCTGTAATTCAGTGGTGTGAGACCCATATTTAGAAGTATCGGCATACAATATTACTTGCCTTTAGTAAATGGTTTGTTTCACATACCACTATCCTTTTTACCACTGTACTCACAAAAAAACCTTATTTACTATGTAACAAGCCAGTGCTTCACAGATACACACACTTTGAATTGTAATACCACTTTTGCAGTCACATCTGCTAAAACCCCACTGTATGTTAGTTATATATTTCCATTTACACAGCATACATAAAATAATAATACAAAATATATCTCACTTTTCTGTGGGGTCTATTTATAAAAGAAAAAAATTGCACAGCTGCACAAATTGAATGTACATTTGCTCTGTGAAAATTAACCAGCTATTGGGAGAATGGGGCAAATTCAAATGTCCTTAGGCAATTATTTCATCTGTTTAAATGGGACCATTGCTACTACAGGATCCCCGTTTCTTTGCTAATTTCCTCTAGCATTCTCTAGAATTGTTACATTGTATCGCTTAATACGATGTATTTATTTCCTAAAATCTTTAGCTCTATCAAGTGGTCATTATGCAGTATTTTTCTGATTCACTCCGTTCTTTAGGAATGAACCCTTTTTTACTACTGCCTTAAACATTTTAAAGTATTTGACCTGAAGATAAAACATAAGAACATTTTGCCCTATTCTCACAACAGCAGGTTAGAAGAACTTCATTAAATAGTTGGAAATAATTTACAAACCAGCAACTGATGGTCAGGAGTACAGTGGGGAGAACTATGTAACGTGCAGCAAGGCTTAAAGAGCACAGTGATCAGGACTATATAATGTACAAGATAGCGTTTATAGAGTGTAGTGGTTATAAATACTGTAAAATGTATAGAGTGCAGTGGACAGAAGTAATGTAGTGCTCTGTACATTGCTGTTCACTGGGAGGAAAAGATGCCCCTGTTTTACTGTCAATAGAAGGAAGAATGCTCCAACATTGGGGCCTCCAACATTGGTTCCCCCTTCCAACTATGCCAGCTGATCGGAGCAGTGGTAGATACTTAATTTTTAGGAACTATGGAGTGCTATTATTATGGCAATTTTCCATTGTTTATTCATGAAAAGGGTTGTAATATTGAGGGACTGAGTGCTATCTCAGTAGGTTGCATGTCACATACAGGCATTCTGTACTACTGTTCCCACCATTCAGAGTTAGGTAGCTCCTTAAAACAAGTGACATGCAGTTCACCTGAGATGAACCTCCAGCCGTTTGGCCCTCTCCTGCTTCCAACAGTTTGTGAGTACTCAAGGCTTCATCTTGTATATGAGCTCAGTTGGTCCTGTGCTTGCCTTGTTATAATTCCAGTACATCCCCATTGTTAGAACAACCTATTGTTGTGGGAACAATTGGCACAAGTCCAAACAACAATGTGGCATGGACAGTTCAGTTCTTAAAAAAGATTCAGTTGGCTCTTGAACTGTCAGAAGTCTGCATTGGAGCCAAAGTTCTTTTGGAAATCTAAGTCTGATCCTAGACACATGCAATCCAGTGTTTTTTTCCAGAATAAAAACATCAAACCATCTGCTTCCAGGCTCACTCTTTGTTTCTGCATGTGAGCCCTGGGGCTGATGGTAGCCTCTTGTGAAGCAGTCATGTTTGCCCGGTTTCACTCAGACCCCTACAACAGCATTCTGTCATCACAAGACAAATAATTTTAGTCTCTGAACAACTGATCTGCCTGTCACTGAATACCAAGTTGTCTTTGGCTTGGTGGCTCAACAATCCAGCTCTGGAATTGGAAATTATTCTTTTCCATCTATTGGAAGATCATCACAATTGATGACAACCTGACAGGCTAGGAAGGAATTCTAAACACCTCATCTGTGCTGGGGACATGGACACAGGGAACTCTGATCTCCTGATCAACATTCTTGAGGTTCAGACATTTTGGTTGTCTCTACAATGTTGGACATCTCAGCTAGAGGGTCATCTAAGCAGGATCCATTCAGACAATTTCATGGCAGTGGCGCACATCAAACATTAGGTTTTGCTGTGGCAAGAGAAGTAGAAATATACTGTCCTGGGCAAAACTTCACTTAACAGCCTTGTCCACTTTTCATATACCAAGTATGGATAATTGGCAGGCAGACTTCCTCAGCTAGCAACACCTGAACCTTGGAGTAAGTCCCTACACCCAGATGTTTTTAAGATCCTGTGTCATAGGATGCTAGATGTGGACCACCTGGCCTCAAGATTTAACAACAAACTGGATAGGTTTGTCTCCAGGTGCCAAGATTGTCTGGCTTGAGATGGGGTTGCTAAAACCAAATTTGTCTTTCCTCTTCTGAAACTCCTTTCTTGTCCACACAACTGGATCAAAATGGAGGGCAATCTGGAGGTCCTCATAGCTCCAAATTGGCCCAGGCATATGTAGTATGATCAGACGTCTGGCAGATGTTCCATGAGCTCCAGATAGTCCGCATCTTCTGTCCCAAGGATCACTTTACCACCCTGCTACGCAACCACTGGCCTTAATGGCATGTTGCCCAGGTCATGAGGGACAGGGTCTTTCCGAATCAGTGATTCCTATGATGTTCACTTCCTGCAAGATCTACTATCTCACATATAAAACATTATTTGCTTTGTGCTGGAAAAGAAGCTTTCATGCCAAAATACATTTTCCAGTAGATGAATCCTGACCTTTTTGCAATAAGGCTTGAATCAACATAAGGCCCCGAGTATCATCAAGTAACAAACTCCAGCACTTGCTACCTTATTCCAAAGACCATGAACCTTAAATTTTTTTTAAATAATCCTTAGTACAGGTTATTTCTCATTTGGCTACCCAGTGTCATCTCCTGTTAATCCAGCAGATTTAAATTTGGCTCTCGTGGAACTTCAAAAACTTCCTTTTGAAGCTGTCAGGGATATTGCCTATTCCACTCTTACTCACAAGGTTCTGTTCTTTGTCATTACTATGCATCTGAGCTGGTAGCTTATCTTTCTGGTCTTACACAAGGGCAAGGGCAAAGCCAGAGATTCTTTTCTTTATAAATTGGTATGGGTGTTTAGCTTATCCAGGAAATTAACATGTAAATAGTTGTTGTGCTAATAAAATTATAAATTAAGAAAAATAGAAACTAAATGAAAAATACAAATGTATACAAATGTATTTATTAATGTGCACACATTTTGAGGTGGATTTCAATTCACTTTATTTACTTGCAGCTTGTGGAACTGGTGCACAAGATTTTTGAGTTATCCAGAACATTGTGCTTCCATCCCTGTGTCTGTCTACAGTGAATCAGAAAATTTCTCTTCTTTTTCTTAATGAGGGGTCTTCAAAAAGTTTATGTATATGTTAAAAACAGTGCAGAAACCTTTTGAAGAATGCTCATAGTTTGAACTTTGCCTGTCTACTTTGAAGCTACTGCTTCCATTAGAAGGACTAACTCTCTCTTTGTCATCTCTGGTGGTCCCCAAGAAGGGGAACCAACTTCTCCTTCCACCATATCTTGGTGGATCAGATAGATCAACATTCAGGTTTATGATTCCAAGTGTCGGGTTCCATGCTTTACCATCAAGGCACATTGCTAGATCTGTGAATGCTTCTTGGGTTTTAAGGTAACTGGTTTTCTAGATTTATCAGGCTACCACCTGGACATATATTCACACATTCTCAGAGTTTTACCAGGTGGATGTGTAGGCCTCTTCTGATGCCAGCATTGGGTATAAGGTCCTTCAGGCAGCTCATGGTAGTTATATTGGGCCTGTTAGTGTTTTCTTTACTGGGTTGCCCACCCTTTATTGGACCACTTTTGAAAGTCCCAACAGTCTCTGAATTCCTGTATCTCTCAATGATTGAAAAAGAAATTTGGATTTTGGTACTTATTGTAAAAAATACTTTTTTGTTGAGGGGCACAGGCCCACCCTCTGTGATTGTCTTGCTCTTAATACTGCTTTTATTTTTTTTTTACAGAACTGAGGCATGTGGGGAGTATAGGGGTTATATTAGTCTGGTCACTGTTTTTTATTTGCCAATGTTCCAATCCTTTTGTAAGCAGCAGTGTAAGCTAACAGTCTGTAAATTCCAGTAAAAGGATTTGTATTCCTTTAACTGAAATAAAAGTAAAAGTTCATTACATATACAGGATTATTATTATTTTATTGTATCTACCTGAATGTCTTAGCAAGTTAAACATGATTTTGCAGCAAATACAGCGATTTCACCTTCAAAGCACTGCAGCACTGTATAGAAATATTACAAAATGTTCCTTTTAAAAGCTAAGAGTATGCAGAAATCCTTTACCCAAGAGCCAGGCTGTGTTAATAAATAAAGCCATGTTAGACTCCCTATTGTTGCATGACATGGCTTTGCTTTTTTTTTTTATAAATAAAAATTTCACTGCAATCTTCCTACTGATAACCACAGCTCAGAAGCCACCAACAAAATACACCCACAAAAAAAAATTATAGAAAACGAGATGCTCAAAAAGGACACAGGAGAACTCGGAGCATAATTTATTTTCTTTCACTGAATTAGTTCAATTCAAGAAGTTTGCATTTTTTGCACTAGTTCCAAAACAGAATTTAATACCATCATTATTTTGTATTTAATCCAGCCATATAGTCCTCCAATTCAGTTCCCTCTCCTCCCCAGAAAAAGATTATATTAAATGATAAATCTTTTGTAACTTTAAAGATGATTTTTTGAGATGTTACTCACCTCCCGAATTCACCAAATTGGGAGCAAACTTCACTCCCATAGTCACAATCTTTTTTAGGATATAATAATTACTGTTAAGCCAAAAATAGTTTTTAGACACTGGGAAATCCAAATATTATAAGAAAAAAACTTGTTTTGTAAGGCCAGAAGCTAGCTAATAAGTATGAATTCATCAAAACATATTTAGATTTTTTATTCTTTTTTATTTTTTCATATAGGATTCATATAAAAGTATGTTTTAAAATTAGTTTTTCTTACAACTCTATTCACTAAATTACAAACTTATGTACCAAAACTCACTTCAATCTAACTGATCACAATGAGTATATTTCCACATAAAAAATGTTCCAAGTTATGGTGAAATTTCATCAAAGCAACTTCTTCCTGATTTGCTTATTTCTAGTGCTCACAGTTTGTGTTATTATGCATTATATGTATTCATAATATCTTAGTAGGTGTTCCCCAGAAGCCTAGCAGAATTCTCTAGATATATAAACAGATTAATATTATTACTGAGAGAAACATCTGTTTTTTTCTGTTAGGTACGAAGACATGAGATGTTTAATTGGCTTTGCAATTCGTGATATGTGGTACAAACTTGGTAAGTGTGACAAAAAGTAATACTGCATGTTTGTAAGAAAAACAAACAAATGTATCAAGTCAGATGCACCTAATGATATACTAGTAAATGCATGCTCATTCCAGAATGGGCAAGGTTGAGGGGGTTTTAAAAACAACGTGAACTAAAGCTTGTGGAGCACCACTCAAAGTACCTATGTTAATCCATCCAGTGATTCACACTAGTGGGTACCGGCATCCAAGAAGCTCATCCCGGCTTACTTCACAGTAAGGAAGAATGGGATGCTGCACACTAAGAACATCCATATCAATAGATGAATGAAGGAAAAGCAATTTCAGCCTGTCTCCTCCCAGGTCACGTTCCTCTGACACATTTCACCCCACCCACAGAGCTTGATTGTAGAGAACAAGTAAGTTCTGTAGGCAGGGTGAAACACATCAGAGGGGTGTGGCCTAGGAGGAGACAGGCTGGAGCTGCTTTTCATTTATTGGTCTATTGATGTGGCTGTCATTGATGTGCAGTGTCCCATTCCTCCTTAAATTGAGTGGATAAAGAGAGGAGTGCAAAGGGTGGGGGAGAAAAATTCATAGTATGTGAAAACAGGTAGTGTGTGCAGAAGAGTAATGCAGAGGGTATGACTGTGGGGCAGTATGTGCAGGAGAAAAATTCACAGTGTGTCAAAACAGGCAGTATACTTAACCCTTTGACTCACAAATGATTGTTCCATAATGATCAACACATTCACAAAACATTTGGTCATAGCCATACAGATAAATTACATAAATATTGGAAGTGCACACCATATTACACTCAGCACTAGGGATGCACCGATAGCAATATCGAGTACTTGCATGAGTACTCATACTCATGAAAATGCCCCCATATCCAAAACTGATATCGATACAGTGTGATTTGAGCCCCTACAAAATGAATGGGCTCAAATTTCACTGCAAAGAATCACTTGCATATTGAATGTGGTGCGATTCCTGTCCAAATTGCATGTGGTTTCCCCCCCACTGCTCCGGAGCTGTCATTTGTCTGCAGTGCTGAACGTCCTGAGTCATGACCAACACGATGTGGATATAAACCCTTGGCTTGGCACAGTGGATTATGATCTATTCTGCCCAAAGACTTATTATACAGGTAAGGTCAACCTCACAATTTTCCTCTTTGTTAAGCCCCTATGCTTTTTTTTAAACCCTGTTGCTGCCACCCATTTTGTGCCCTACTCCTGTATCTAGTATCTTTGACTTTCTAGTGGTCTGTAGATCTCCATCCTCTCCCATCATCTAGTATCTGAAAGAATGTTCCCAGCAATCAGAGGCCCCCCTCTGTCTTAGCAAGGCATTACCTGATCAGGCATGGCATGCATAGCTGCTTGTGGTGCTCACAAGCCTGGAGAAGATGCATAGGCCGTCCGCCCCTGAGCTGACATCACGCCCACCTTATACCTGTGGGTATACCTGTGGGAATAGGCTGGAAGTGAGGTCAGCATGGGGCCAAACTGACAATACATCTCTTCAAGCCTTGTGAGTACTGCAAGCAGTCTCTTCAGCAGGAAACGGTGCTGGCAAGGGACTCAGATGGTTGGCTTAGTTGAGTACCCCTTTCTTCACTAGGTAAGACAACAAAAAAGCCCTTCATAATGGGTTAGAGATGGATTGGTGAGAGGGATGGGAAATTTCCTCATTACCTGGATTTGGTCACTGAAGTTTTGTCTCACTAGGTAAGACAACAAAATAGCCCATCATGATGAGTTAGAGATGGATTGGAGAGAGATGGGATAATTTCTGATTGCCTGGAGTTATGTAGGGAATGTTCACTGAAGGTCCAATGCACATATACAGCAGACTGGCCCATGACTGGTTAATGCACATACTTTTCTGACTAAACTCTGTGTACTGCATGGGGCATCTTTCTGTCGGCATGGTTACTGGGAAGTGAGGTGTGTGTGCTGTTGGAAGAAATAGGGGCAGTGTTCAATATACAATTTGTGTGAGTGGAGTGTGCATACTGCACACAGTAATCAGTCCCAGAGAGGGTAAAGACTAGTGCGTGTGTGTGTGTGTGTGTGTGTGTGTGTGCGTGCGCCGAAGGTGTGATCTCACTGCAGAAAGGCCATTATGTGTGCTTAGAATTTCTGCTGTATGTAATTAACGTAGTATTAGAGTATCCCTGTATGCCTATGGCAGTCTTCCCAAGGCTGTAATAAATTCATAGAGTGTCTCTGCTAAAACCTACTAAGACAGCTGAGATTTTTACAAAGAACCTGAGTATAAATGAATTTATAATACGTTTATAAAGTAACATTGTGCAGGAGCACTAACATTTTAAGTGTAGTCATATAAAATATCCTGATAGTTATTATTATTGTTACTACATCTCTAAATTAAATTTTTTTATACTGACCACTGGACCAGCTATTTAAGCACTTGCTTGCTGTGGGGGTAGAAAGGCTTAGAATTTACACTAAGTCCCAGAGATCTGAGATGCTGCAAAAAGACTGGGCAGCATGGTTTAGACCTCCTTCACACCTTTGAAGTTTATTATTCCCCAAATATGCTGTACTAACCTTTTAAATATAAATTGTGAATAAAGTGAACTTATCAATTTGATAAATAATAACATACAAACAACGTGTAACAAGTACAAATGAAATAATTGTTGTAGTGCAACAAAGTAAAAGGTGATCAAAAACAGTCCACTCCAAAATCCTTAATAAGAAGACTCCTCTGTGTGAATGCTATCCACCACCACTAGAAATAAGGATTCTTACCAAATATTAGGACCTTAAGATCATAAGAGGTCATATGAGATATAGGGTGGTTCTATTATAGCTAGTTTTTATCCTGTCAACAGATTGCTTTAAGATGTATGTAAAACCAAAACTCTTCAGTTTAGTTTTAGATAGATACTGTAGGTAATAGTTAAAATGTCTATCAGGTTATATTTTTGCTGCCTGTGTCCTACTGAGGACATTCCCTCTGCTTCCTATCCTTGGAATACAACAGGAAATAAGAGGAAAAACTCACCAAAATGAATGTAATTCCCATCTTAAAGGGTTGTCATATAATAAATGACCCATTGAAGGATCGTCTCTCGTTTCTTGCTTTGGAAACAACGCATATTTGACTTTCCCTCATTTTCCACCTTGGTGGCAGTGGCCATCAGGACAAATAAAGAGGTGAATCTCCTCCAGGTTATCAGTAGAAAATAATAAAAAGTTACTTGTTATTATGGAGTAACAGTAAATCTAACAATGTCTACTGCTTCCACCTCAATCTTTAGTTTGACTATACAGGAGCCCCACGCAAGATAAGTAATACTACAAGGTTTATGCATACACTTCTTAAAATGTATTTTTTAATTGTGTGCATTAAAAGTGTTTGTATTTTCTGCTGCTTACTTTTTTGTGAGAAATTTCAGAACAACGGCTTGATAAATATATCTTTTAGCAGATACTGTAGTATGAAGGCTTTCATGTGGGTAGCAATTTTGTCGAAATTTAACAGCAACCAGGTGATATTTTATCAAATGGTATTGCTATATGATATCACATCAGTTATATTTTATGGTATCTTTTGTCATATTAGATAAACACAAGATCTGCTTTATTCCTGGAATGGTTGGACCAATTCTAGAAATGACTCTTATACCAGAAACTGAATTACGTAAATCCACAATCCCAATCTTTTTTGATATGATGCTCTGTGAATTCCACCAAACTGGAGATTTTAGAAAGGTAACACAAAACAAAGCCAATGCATGTATAATTGTATTCAGAAACGTAATAAAATATCTTTGTTAACTAGGGCTAGCACTTGTAATTTTTTCCAGTTTGCTCAGAGTATACATAAGCACAGTTGGTAAAATCCTAACATGTTTTGTTTCTCTACACCTGTCTCCTTGAAGAACAGAGAAAGACCTTTTATAAACTGTTAAGTATTTCAACCTCCTTTGATTTTGTTTCAAGGTAGGGAATAGACATTCAATGTGTAACATACTGTATATTATCCTTTAATTTTCAGAACCAAAATACCAATACACACACACAATATATGCTCATGTGCAATATCTACCCCACTCTCGTTGATCGAGAAATGGAGCTGGGCCTTTTTATATGGTGTCTGTTCTTCACTAGAGATCTCTGAAACTACTTGGGTTCGATTTGCTGAGGGTTTGGCTGATCTTTTTAGTAAATGCTGGCAATTAAACACGTTAATGTCAAAAAAGGCAAGGGGAGCTTGGCATTGCCATATTAGACATGTATCAATGCAAATTTTTTAATATAATAATAAGTGTCACAGGAAAAAGAACAAATCCCTTAAATTATAAGCTTCAGGTATACCTTAAAGCTGTGTGTGGTGTAAAAAAAAAAAGCAGTACAATTTTCACACAGGTCTAGTGACAGTTTAAATTTGCAGCTTATATTTGGCTGTGGAATTGATACTTTTAGATAGTTTGGCGTACATACAGCAGCAGCACCCAGTCTGATTAATTTCTTTTTTATAAAAAGCTTTTTTTCAGGTTGTTTTAGCAGTGACACATTTCATTAAGCTATTTTATTAGGCGATGATTGGCCTGTTTTGATTGATTGTCAATTGTCCCTATTTTGGCTAATTCAAAATTTACTAAAAATGTTTCCAATTTACTAAAGACACAGGGCAAGGACATCTAAATTAAGCACTGGCATCTACATACAAGAATTAAGAGACTGTAGATGATAAAGCAGTACAAAATTTGCCAGCATGATGACATTTTCAGTGAGCCAGATAAAGCTGAAATGTACTTGAGGATCACTGTAACCTTAACTTCCATTTACTTTGAGAATAGAATTGTGAGTGATATAATGTGAGATGTTTCATGTACTTAGTTCTTGCACTTAGTTGTCTTTCGAGTGATGATGCAGTGTGCTGCTAATATAAGGCAGCTCAAAGAACAGATGGTAAGAAAGCAAGTGAATATTACATTTGAGCATTTCAAACTTAAAAAAGAGGCATTTTAGCATACATTAGCATACTTATTTGCATACAAAAAAAACCCCAATATACCCACAAAAGAAATGAGAATCCCAAAATTGCCTCTTCCTCCTTTCCTGAAACAAAAGATGACCTCTGCCCCCCAGACAAACCAAAGACAAAAAAATCCCCCCCCCGCAAAAAAAAATACAAAAAATGCAGTAAAGGGGTAATTGCCCAAAGAGTTTGCAATTTAGAATGAAACATTTTCACAAAGTTTCATAACTAACCCTAATCTCTACATAAGTCAGCTTTCAATATCCTCTCCCTACAGCAACTTGGCGAAATTGCACTTACACTTTGATGGAAGCATACGTTTCAAACCAACAGCATTCTCCATAGTTCCATAGTCACAGTGAATCTGAACCTCATTCCTTCTCTCCACCTAAATCACGAAACCCTGAACCCCCCACCCTAAGTTGAACTGTACCTTTTAGGAGTGGTAACACTGCCACTTCAGCAACCCAAGACAGAATTGAGTAGAAATTATGCAACTGGCAGTAGGCAGAAGCATGGACAAAATTAGCAACACTAACCCAGGATGCTAGGCCCTCATTTCCATTGGAAATGGGCTAAGAAACAGAAAATTGCCATCAGGAAGATAGGCTGACTTAAAAACAGTGACATAACTTTTAGGTTACAGACCTTCATTAATCAATTTTTTAGATAACTTTCAACATAAGCAATGGAAGCAGCACTTTAAGGATTACCAAGTCTACCTAGCACAATTTCAGTAAAGGTTTCTGTCCTTACTTCTAGCATGCACACTAAAACACAGCAGACAATGGCAGCACCTTGGGATGACACCCCCCTTCTCCATGTTACAAATGTAAAAATACATTTAGAGGTAATATCCAGCCCTTAGCCCTTTGTGTTTCTATATGGGTCATATCCTGCCAATGTGCTACCTTGAAATGCTTTCCTCCTCCTCCTCCTATTTGTGATCTTGAGCAGGTTTTCTAGGCTCCAGTACAGCAAGAACAGCAGTGGTAGCATGTCAATAAAACCAGTCACTTTCAAGCCAACAATGTTTGTGGCCTACTTGAGGGGGGAGAGCATAATGCCTAGTGTTGCAAAGGCAGGTAGGTCCCTTTGTCAGGGCACCCTGCTATCTCTAAAACTGCACCACAAACTTACCTCTGATCTACTGAGATCCTGATGTCACTTCACTTCTATACTCCTGCTGCCATCACGAGGTCCTCCACGGGCCCTTAATGTTCCAATGTTCCAACCCCCCCATATCATGTTTCTGCTTCTGTGCATCCTCACATAACTTGTATGTTGTAATTCACTGACCTAATTTTTGATGCTGATGTGTATATCTTGCTAAAACCAACAGTCAAAATATACTTTTCATTTACAGTTTGAAAATGAAATAATATTGAAACTTGACCATGAAGTTGAAGGAGGACGTGGAGACTGGCAGTACATGCAGCTTTTTGAAAACATGTGAGACAATACATATTTTATTCATTTCACAAGCATGTTCCATTTTGTTTTTCATGGCAATGCTAAAAATAATTGCTTCACCTCTCTTTGGCTTATACTGTATCTTCACATTTAGGCCTTCTGGTGATGCCATCAAACTTTGGTGCCACTGGCCACTATTTAACCACTATTACCTGAGGGTTATAGTGCAATTTTTTTAGAAAGACCCTCCAAATGACTCGTGCCTCCACATTTAGGCCATTCAGTACTGAAAGCTAACAGTGGTGTGAACTGATTTTCAGTCAATGCTCCCATAACTAGTTATAATAAAAAATTTTAACTCTTTTAAATATCATCACTCTGTAATATGCTATATACTTGATGTTCATGATTTTATTCTGGTAGTAAAGCATTGCTTTAGCTATTATAACTTGGCATGGCTTTGCAGCATGCAAAAAGTAACTGTAACTTGTAAACATTCATGTAAATGTAACATATAACTGCAACAAATACAATGAAAGAGCATTTGGTGATCTGGTCTCAGTATTGTTACATCTCTCATAACAATGATGTGGCCCTTTTCTGCCTCTGGTAGCTTGGATATTGTTACATTTTTGTTAACATGTCACTGATCCTAGCACCATGATTACTTGGAATAGTCTTGGACAATTGATTTAATATACAGTGTTATGGGCCAAACTTGTGCCAAGAATCCTTTTTGATATAAAACCTTCCCTAGTGCCTCTAAAATGTAAGCAGTATAGTTGGCACAAGATCAAGGTTTGAATTTTTAAATAAAGACATGTTTGGGTTCTTTGTCTGTTTGAACTAATCTCTGATTAGAATAAACTCTGTTGCTATTTTGATGTATAGTTTATTTTATTGTTTTCCAGATTGCTGGATTATGCTGAAAGGTATTCATCCATAACTAAAGAAGTCAGTACTTTTGTGACACTGATAAAAGGCCTTTTGGAAAGATTATTGGATTACAGAGCAGTGGTAACTGATGAGAGCAAAGACAACCGCATGAGTTGCACAGTTAACCTACTCGTAAGTGGAATGATTTTTTTTTAATGCTAGCCAAGATCAACAAGCTTTTCACTCATAACATGTATTGTACAGAATGCAAGAAAAAAAAGCAACTGCTAGATTTAAATTTAATATGTACTATATTTTAAACATTTTGTAATACTCTTAACAGCTAGCCTTGCACAATGCCTGCAATGTTTTTATAAGCCAAGAAAGCTTCTTCAAATTTAGTTTAGTTAATTGTTATTGGAGCCTAACTTGGCTAAGTCCTGCTAACTGCCAATCCATTGTCTACTGTGACTACCTCTAGTAGGGGCAGAATAATGGTAGCTGGTGAAGCTGAACCAATAGATTAGGGAAAGTCAAATCCAGTAGGTAGGTAAAACTAAATTAGACAGGTGAAGAGAAGAAGCTTTTATGCCTAAGAGGCATTTTATGGTGTCAGCTTAGAGACATGATTTCTACTTTTAAATATGTAAAATGAAATACATGTACACATTAAACATAACACACTTTCTTTCTTTTTTTTGTTTATTTTTTTCTTTAGCCACAAAAAAGCTTGAGTATACAAAAATATAAAACAATTAAATTTTGCCCAAAACACTTAAAAACGTATAATCTACTTGTAAAATACGTTGCACAACAAAAAATAACCTGTGTCTGCAATACATGCACTAGTGAAAATGTTTATGACTCTTTAAACAGATCTATTAGTGCAGCATCTACCTAATATTAATAATAATAATAGTTTTGGATGTGTTTTCTGAACTGGCTTTCAGTTAATGTTAATTTAATAAACTTCATAATAGTAAACAGGATGTTGCCTACATACTGTATATCTCTATTTCAAAGCTGAAAAGTATCCCCACTATACCTGGCATCATTTAAAAAAAAAAAAAAGCATTCCTACAATCAGTAGCAGCAGCTGCCCCCCACCCTAGTAAACACTTCAGTACTTAGCATATCACGTTTAGTGGACAGAGAATTGTGGGAGAGTAGTTGCTGTTAGGTGGATCAAGTTGACATCAATTTAGCATAATATGAAGAGTTAAAAGTAGCTGTTGTTCCTACTCTCTGTCTTTAATACTTTCTGAGTCCCCAATCTGGAAAAATATGAAGATAGGAAAGTCAGAGAAAAGTCAGAAGTTCTTATCTACATATTTATTCCAGGTTAGCAAATCAAAGCATTGAAACAAAAGGGTAAGCTTGTCAAGCCTACAACTTTTGTTGGGTCAGCAATAATAGCATAGTACTTGAAATAATTTTAGTGATTTGCACATTAAGAGGGTTAAATAGCAACTTATTATTAATGTCAGTTTGAACAAATAAATATATTTTTTGAATAGAGTGTCATTAATGGGAATCTGTTAGAATAGGAATTTAGGAGCCCACATTGCTGATGTTCACTGGCTACTAGGCCAGTGATATGAGATACAGTATGTTTTTGTTACTGATCTGCTGTAGCAGTAAGGAGAGGTTGGAGCATATACAGTATGTTGTTTCCCATGATATGAATTCTATATTTTTTACATTTTTCTGATGTGTCAATATAAGGAACATTTTTTTTATTTTCTTTTTTGTTATAAACTTTCATATTTCTCAATTCTAAGGCAGCTACAATGTGACATTCATTTTGCACAGTAGGGGGTGTATGGAACACTTCTCCTTTGGACCTTTCCAACTATGTAGATCCAGTTTCTTGTGAACTGAAGAAATTAATTTCCAATCTCTCTCTCTCTTAGATCAATCTAGCTGTTCTATTTTGTTAGTCACTAGCATGCGTGCCCACAGACAGCTGATTTTTGTATGCCTATTATTAACTTTAGTGTGCTTTATTGTGTCTACCTATGCATGTTTTTAGAAGAAATGGGTAAGAGTTGACTGTATTTAGAAGACAAAAGTAAAAGATGACTTCATATCAAGTGATGTAGACTAAGATATATAGGGTATTTTTTTCTGGTATTAGGAGCTAGCTTTTCTGATGATTTTTTTACAGTTTGACCTAACTTGAAAGTTTCATACTTACCATGTAGCTGTAATATTCCATGCTATGAAAATTTACTTTTGGGGAAACTTACAGGCTTATATTTAAAAACACAGTTGCATTTTATCTACTGTATGCATCATGTTGCAGTGAGTTTTCCAACAAATCAAAAGTAGACAACCAGGATCGTTTGCCACGTTTTAATATGCTACCATAGTCTACAGCCTGCAGTAGTTGTTCAACAGACTTACAATAATGATAAATATTTAACTAACTTTAGACAATGCACTATGTATCTGTACAGAATTGTATATTATTTAAACATATTAATGTTATTGAAAATGATATTTCCTTTCAGAACTTTTATAAAGACATTAACCGTGAAGCAATGTACATTAGGTAAGAATGCTTAGCTAAACTTTGGGGTTACAGCACAGGTGACTGTTCCTACAGATTCCAAGTTAATAAAAATTAATAATTTAATTTACAGCACTGCTGCCCTATTCTCCTTAATCTTTAATAACCAAGAATTGTCTGTGATTAGTCCAAATATTTCGGTTTATCTTTGAGATTATCAGGTGCTTGGTTTGCTGGCTGGTAAAGTGGTACCTACATTCTCGCTTATCCCAGTCACACAGTGAGCTGCGCTCTTTCCTCCTTCTGGCCATTGAGACGCTGTGTTTGGCTATAGAGAGAAGTAGTCTTAAAAATATAGAGAAAAACACTTTTAAAATAACCATTTGGAGCAGTAAAAAACAACCCTCCAAGGGTTGTGTATTTGGTAATTGTTCCTATGCCAGTGGTGAATCTAATGACCTGTACCTGAGCTGACAATAAACTATAACTGAAATAATTTTATAAATATATCATGTAAATAACAAAAAAACCTTTATACATCAGTGCTCTTCTATAGGAATGAAAGCAGAATTGTGAAGTATTTATATATTATAGGGGCCATGGCTTTTTTCTCAGAGAATAGGTGCAGGAACTCCCCCCTTCTAAATAATGTCTTGTCTCTGTCTCCCTACACATCTCTGAGCACAGTCCCTTAGTTCAACCCTCTACCCACCTCTCAGTACAGATCCTCATAGAGAATACAGAGCCAATTATCATTTTGTGGTCCTTGAGTGGCCCGGAGGATTGTTCCTGGGTATACCAAGTGCCATCGGAGTGCCTTATTTCAACCAGGTTCCAGATGAGCATCAGTGTCCCTTTTACTACAAGCGTAAAATCATTTTACGTCTGGTGAGTGCAAGCACACCCCTTTTCTTTCTAATCACGGAAGTCACGTGCACTTATGATTGTACGATGGAAGTTTAAGAGAATGTTCGTTATCTTCCTGCTTTGGGAAAAGCTGACACATTTATTTTGAGCATATTTATGGACTCTTATTGGTTTTATTTTGTGTATGACTTATAATGCACCTATATGATATGGTTGTCACTTTATAATATCTGCTGCCTTCAATAAGACACCACTGTTATCACTTATTAGCGCATCATTTTGCGCAATCATCACCTATTTTTCCACTTCAATTATTTATTCTAGCGCTGCATTTTTTAATTACATAAAGGGAGATCTATATGCAGCCAAATACAGCCTATTTAATGAAAAACTATATCTATATATTATATAAAAAAGGATATGCAGGAACTCTGAACAGTAGATAAGGCAGGTGTTTACTTAACACTGAAGTATCAGTTTTGAGGACTTACCTTTTTATTTACTCAATAATGGCTCAATAATGTCTTAAGGGGAACAACTGAGGCTCACCAACTGCTGGCTTGGAACCTTGTCCAGTGGTGATAAAGACTGAAAAGCTGCTTTACAATAACACCATAACAAGTGCTGTTTAAACTTTCTAATTTTTTTTATATTGTTTTACAGATACTTATACAAGCTTCGAGACCTCCACTTGGACTGTGAGAATTATACTGAGGCTGCTTACACTCTCTTGCTCCACACAAGGCTTCTAAAGGTAACGTTGTAAATTAAAATATGTCTGCTAAAATACAGTATATTTTGTCACAGATATATTCTGTAGCCACAAGCATAGATTTAGGTGACAACCAAAGGGAATTACACATGCTTGTATTCTTGCTGAAACCTGAATGATTTTTAAAATATTAGTGTCAGTTAAAGCCCAGATCCAATCTTTTTAGATTTTGACAACAGAATGGTGGAGAGTTTTATAGCTGTCTATATCCCAATTGAAAATCTTTCCTCTAACTTGTCCTAATCAAAGGGTGCGACAGGATGCATCCCCAAACAGGATGGAGACAGCAACAAAGCAAAACGTTTAGAGCACTGCCTGCAAAAACATCTTAATACCTAAAAAATCATGTTAAAAAAAAATGATTGTGTTATTGTGCCCTACTAAAAACAACTAACATATTAAAAGATAATTTCTGTGGCTACAACAATAACCGCCCCTCCCCCCCCATTCAAAATATCAATGTCTGACAATGACTTAAATACAACATAGACACTTCATCATTTCCCCTCAATACTCAAGTAGGGAAGGAAAACAGAAAAAGCTCAAACGAGTTCCTTAAAATGTGACTTATCTCTCCTAACTATTGCTTGATGTCCATATATCTCAGAGGTAAGGACGAGCCAAACATACCTGGATTTGGTTCAAAGTAGCTTCAGCAAACATTACTGAGGTTCAGCTGCCCAATCCAAACCATACTGAAGCCAATGGGAGCTTCATGTTAAAAATATTAATGGATATTTCCTAGGATATTAGGCTAGGGGTTGAGAAAGAGATGGCAGGAAGCTGTGTATGAATCTGAGGAACATGTACATGGGCAGAGGGCATCAATTTTAATAATGCCTAAAGAGAAACATTAAGAGTAAAATTACTTTAAATACCATGCATCGGGGAAGCCATTTAAATTGCTGGAAAATGAAAGCTCCTGGCCACTTACTTCTGTTTGTAAACAAAGTGACTGGGGAGTCTCTTCATCTATCCCAGACCTTTATTCTAGATGAGGGTTTTTAGATGTTATTAAGGGAGCCCACACAACAAATGGCATGGAGTTCCCCCCTAGAATACATTGCAGATCCTTATCTCTGATGAGGGTGTGGTATCAATGTCAAGGGAGACCCCATGCAAAATACACAAAAAACATGACATTGGTTCTGACATTGAATTTAGTTGACATGCACAACAGGCCAGGGGGTTAAGGGGGGTCAATGGGCAGGGGGTTTATTGGAATCTGGAAGCTCCTTTTAAAAATAAAGGGTCTCTCAGATAACGGCTTCCTGTCACATGAATGAGTAAAGGCTCCATAGGCCCCCCAATCATTCACAAAAACATAAATAAAGACACAAACTTTTTGAAAAGTCATTTGTTATGAAATAAAAAAAGTCCCAAAATGTAAATCCATCAACAATCACATCCAGAGTTGCAGATCCACATTAATCACATGAACAATGCATGCTGACTTGCTCACAGACATGTCCTATCCCATTGGTACATTCGCTGAGAATGACAGCTCTGGGTCATACCGCTAAATTTAAACAAATGTGTGGGGTATACCAGTGATGTAAATGACCAATTAGGCATGACCATAATGGATCAACATCATTGTCCAACATCATTGTGGCCATATTTGGTCAGTGATGTCAGCACTATCCCTGCCCCTTTGTTTACATGGCTAGGGATTCCCAGACAGCAAATGCATGGGTTTGGGTGTTGTCCCTACATGGACAAGGGACAGTAGGACATTCCTGTAGCTATATGGCTCTCCCTCCACTTCCACTTTGTCTTTTGAATTTTGAGTTTTCTTTTTGTTTACAATGAAGTACTAAATATCTGTACTCATATCTAAGCATATTGACATTAATTACATAACAGTGCAATGGCTCTTTGCTTTTACAAGTGTACAATTGGGTTGTCCATACAGGCTAAGTGCAAAACAAATTGTTATGACAGCTAATTTATCTCTGGGAATGACATATTTAGCCTCATTGGAAATCCCATCTACCAATGAATTCAGAGCTCTTTTTTTTGCATGGCTCTATACATACACTCACCAGCCACTTTATTAGGTACACCTTGCCTGTGCCAAGAAAATGTCCCGCACTGCAATTACACCACCGCTACCAGCCTGAACCGTTGATACACTGAATCCATGTTTTCATGTTGTTTACACCAAATTCTGACCATGCCATATGAATGTCACAGCAACCAGTCTGCCCATTCTCATCTGACATCACCAAGGCATTTTCAGCCACACAACTGCCGCTCACTGGATATTTTCTCTTTTTTGGACAGCCTAGAGATGGTTGTGCATGAAAATCCCAGTAAATCAGCAGTTTTTGAAATACTCAGACCAGCCCGTCTGGCACCAACAACCATGCCATGTTCAAAGTCACTTAAATCCCCTTTCTTCCTCATTCTGATGCTTGGTTTGAACTTCAGCAATTTGTCTTCACCACGTCTACATGCCTAAATGCATTGAGTTACTGCCATGTGATTTGCTGATTGGCAATTTGTGTTACCAAGCAGTTGAACAGCTGTACTTAATAAAGTGACTTAGTGCGTGTAGATTGTCCTTCACCTTCTTTTAGCTCTGGAGGGGTGCTACAT
This sequence comes from Staurois parvus, assembly GCF_062004578.1. NCBI lineage: Eukaryota > Metazoa > Chordata > Amphibia > Anura > Ranidae > Staurois > Staurois parvus. The sequence continues at coordinate 29,631 of NW_028319110.1, forward strand.
TCATTGAACTATATTGAAGTGGAATTATTATGGCTAATATACAATATATAGTATGATCACACTGAACTAACAAAATCTTTGGTATCTATGCTCCATATTCCTCGGCTAATTTGCTTGTACTTATGCTTCAATTTGATCTGCATGCTAAATGAATTGTGTTTATGCATAATGAATTTAATATACGGTATCATGGGAGTTTTGCTAACATGATGACTTTGACTGCTGAAGCACTGCTCTTTTTTTGAGCTGAAAATGCTACGAAACTAACTGACTAAACTATAGCATCTGCTCATTCAGAAGAATCTGTTGCTTTACTTTTTTTTGCATTACCATATGTTTGTTCCTCTAGCTATGCTATGTACAGTATGCACTATGAGCTAATATATAGACTGAACCCATTATTTACATTTTATGATGATGATTGAGAGATTACTCACTGGGCTCTATCATGGTGGAGATTGCACTGTATGCTTACTTTCTATGTACATAATATTTCTGAGATATAGGGACAAGCAATAGTAATGAGCTGAGCCATGGTTTTTAAACCTCACTTGAGTTTTCTGTTTTCCCTTTCATCCTGTGTTAATACTTCGGATGACAAGTCTATACAAACATTGTTGCTTTGAACAGTAAATTGTTGCCACATGCATTATAGGCCACAGGATTTTTTTTATTGTTTTTAGTAGGGCAGTCTTGGTGACATGATGATTGTTGTCAGCACCTGTGGTAGTGAGCTCTTATTGATCCTCAACTTGGTGTTCCCCAGGGCGCGAAGTCTAAGCCCCAGCCTGCGTGTTTACCAGAGCCCCTGATGGTGGGGATGGACTTGCAGCAAGCTGGGACCAGGTCGCGGCCCCCAGGTACGCCCAGCTGAGGTTGAGGTGACCGCTCATGGGAGCAGAGTATAAAGGGAGGAGACAAACGGAACCTGATAGGCAAGCTGAGGTCAGGACAGGCGGATAACAAGCAAGGTCAGACAACAAAGCCGGGGTCGGTACATGAGTAGACAATGTAAGATTCAGACAGTAGTAACACACGGGAGCTCCAACAACTAGGAAGTTGCTCAGGCAAAGTGGCCTAGTCTGAGCACGACTTATATAGACATGCAAACAAGGAGGCGGGTCAGGAAGTGATGGAAGGGAAGGAAATAAAACCCAGAGGACAGCAGATGATGCCCATAGATGAGCAGAGACAAACACATGAGAAGGGATCAGGAACAGGACTGCAGCAAGAAGGTAAGAACACAAACAAGAAACTGCAGGCTAACTTGTGACAATTGTTTTGGTATATATTTTTGTATAACAGTTTTCGTATTAGGGTCTACATTTATGTCTAGGGATCCTGGTTTGTATAGTAATATTTTGTTTCAGAGAGGTGTTCTGGAAGAGCTGCACCTCCCAATCATATAAGTTTTTGATGCTGTCCTCTTGTCTAGGAAAGAAACTTTCTCTTGTTGTCCTGGTGTTAAAGGGACATAAAGTGATGGGTTACTGAGGTCATAGAGCAAAAAAAAAAAGAAAAGAAAAAAGAGAACTGTTTTCCCCACACATTCCTAAACTAAAAACATAAAACATTTGTTGAAACAGGGCCTAATAGAGACAGTATGTTGTTGTGAATGTGGGTAAAAATGCAAACATTGTTGCAATTTTGTTTTTAGTTTTGAAGGTTTGTAAAAGTTGATGCTAATCTCCACCCATTGTATGATATATTACCAGGCAATAGGTATATGCGAGTGCTAATATAAAGCGAGAGCAGCTTGGACACTTATAGCTACCACAGACGCATTTGAGAACATACTCGTCTCATCAGGTCAATCAGGATAGTTACTTCCAGGCGTAGTCAGGTTCCCACACTTGCATCTTTGAGGACCCCTCCAATGGTATCACGGTTTCAAGACACCTCTAAACTGGTCTCTGCGAGTGATGAAACTCGCAGGCAACCAAAGAATAATGCCACATAGCGTGATACTGCATTCAATGGGGTAATTTTATTCCAAGAAAGTTAAACGGCGGTCATCTTGCTACACATGGTCAGTTCTTTACCTTGTATGTATTTTAACTTTGTTGGAATAAAATTACCCCATTGAATGCAGTATCACGTTATGTGGCATTATTCTTTGGTTGCCTGTGAGTTTCATCACTCGCAGAGACCAGTTTAGAGGTGTCTTGAAACCGTGATACCATTGGAGGGGTCCTCAAAGATGCAAGTGTGGGAACCTGACTACACCTGGAAGTAACTATCCTGATTGACCTGATGAGATGAGTATGTTCTCAAATGCGCTTTGATAAACGCACTTCTGGTGAGTGCGCAATTTATTCATTCATCTTTATAATTTTCTCAATACCATTATATGGTAAAAGTTATAGTCCTCGAATCTTGAACTGATAGAATTCAGAGTTTATAACCTGCAATTCAAAGACTTTAACCACCCACAGGTGGTAACATACCACTGTCTGATATTTATTCATAATATCTTGTATTCATAAGATCATTTTTTATACACAGCGCTGCACTATTCCTTTTACACTATGATATATTACCGCATAACATATCAATAGATGCTTTGGGAAGCTAACCAGCTATGGGCTCTGCCTTGTTCCATTCTACTGTAACTTGTAACATATGAATATTATTTCCTTTAAGTGGTCAGATGAACAGTGTTCATCTCAGGTGTTGCAGACAGAGTTCCAGAGTTCACAAACCCAGCGGCAGCTAAAGGAAAACTTATATGAAGTCATCATTGGATACTTTGACAAAGGAAAGGTGAGTTATTTTTTCATGTGCTTTAGGTATATCTCAAATCAAGTTAAAGTATATAATCTCCCAAAATACCATCAAATTTCAAAAACTAAACGGATAAAACGGAGCATGTTAGACTGCTTAGCTAATAAAATGTTTTATTACTATAATTACAAATTTAAGAACTCAAGGCAAAATTATTATTTTCCCATGCAGTGGGGCTGTGTCTGCACTGCATGGGTTAAATGCTTGTTTTTTTCTAGGGGCTCATAAAGCAATGATAAATTTACCTAATCCACCAATCCTCCGTATGCAGGAACAGTCCCTGCCAATCCTGCTGCCCCCCTCTACACACACACACACGCATACTAGCAGTCTTTTGAATGGGCTGTTCCTGACATTGTCATGCCCATAGACCAGCTCTGGACGTGTGGACAGCAGGAACAATCCACTGCTGGACGTGGGGGAGTACGGTTTTCTGGAGGATCAGAGGAATGGGTAAGTACGCCTTTTCCCTGAGCCCCTGGACGAAACAAGCACTTAACCCATGCAGCTCAGGCACAGCCCCACTGCATGAGAAAATAAACATTTTGACTGGAGTTCTGCTTTAAGCTGGTTTGATACTTACTCTAAATGCTTACCCTGATATGTTTATTGTAACATCTATGTGACCATATACCCAGTGTTGACAACTGCTATAAATGCAGAGTACATTTATTTTTTGCATACTTAAAGTTACCAATTTTTGTTATGCATTTTGTCTATAAAAAGAAAAAAAATATATAAAATAAGTTTTGCAAAACAATGTCAAAAGGAAAGCTTTATTGATTTTGAAAAAATATATATGTACATTCATTTTTTTATCTTAAGTTTTGGCAGTTTTTACATTGTTACATTGGTCCAGCTTGTACCAATGTCATTATTTGTGTACCATACCTGTGGTATCCCCATGGAAGTTGGAATCCACTGTAATAAGCACCACTAGTACAGTGATCTCCACTAGCATTTATGTTCTTGCTACCCTGCTGCATTGTGAACAAAGGAGGTCACCTGCTCGGCACAGGCACCATTCAGAGAATAATTTGTTTTTTTCTGAACGAGTGCAAAGCAATATCTGATTGGACAAGGTGTAGAGGTGGGTCAGTGATGTCACGATCACCACCTCATCCAATAAGAGAACACTTTTTATCCACTGAAAAATACAAAGTGTTCTCTGAACTGTGCCTATGCAAAGCAAAGGTATTGCCAAATCACTGGGCCCATACTGCAAATGTAAAGATAGGTGTTAGAGTAAAAGTGATTAAAAGGCATGAAAGGCTTTTATCTAGTACACTGTTTTAATGAAAAACCCTGCTCTGTTTTTTTTTATAGTAGAACAAATCAATACCATTTTTTAAACATATGCATTAAATTCATTTTTTTTACTGTAATTATATCTGACAATTACAATAATAAACTGATTGACTTTCTAAAGAAAGTATTGAACATGCATGGGGCAATATGTTATAGCTGATTGTCAGTGTTAGTGGGGACCAAATCTGTCAGTGGCAGTGGGGTTTGATGGCTAGTATTGGCACAAAATGATGGTTGGTAGCTGCTGTGAATGTAGAATAATATTCCCAACAGCCTGCTGCATTGAAGGAACAAAAAACCACATGCATTTTTTTTTCTGTTGTCTCTTTACATTTGTACTGTTACTATTTTTTTCATTTCTTCTTACTGTGAAAAAAGTCAAACAATAAAATTTTTTGTTTTTTTTTAAGTGAGAAAAAATTGTGAATAAATTAAATAAACAGTACACACAAATGTGGTTGTTTCTGTGTATTTTTTATTTGATGTTTTCATCACGTGGTGCTTGATGATTTTTTGGATCAACAAAACCAAGAGATTATTGAGGACAGGCAACTTGAGATGAGATTTGACTTTGAATCCTGTTAGAAATTAGCAGTTTAGTGAATTATTGCTAGAAGTCACTAGATCAAGTACTTTATAGCTAATTCAGCTGGCTTAGGAGGGCCAAAAAGGGAGATTTTAAATAAGCAGGCCCCCTCACAATAAAAGACTAATATTTGTCCACAGTTACTTTTGGCTTTAGATATACTTTAAAGGCATCTCCCAAGCATGTAATTTAAACAGTGCCCAGCTCCCCATGTGCTTTTTCTGACAATAGCTTGACTCCTAGTCTTAAAAATTTCCAAAATTTGGTATCAATATTTCCCCCATAGACTGCAATAGTGTATGTTGCTAAGTTCGGGTTTCGTGGACTTTAAAAAGACGAATCACAAGTGAAATGAACCCAGCAAATTTGCTCTAGTGATACCTATTTAATTATTACAATTACTAATAGAGTATAGTTTAATATTTCATTATGTTACATTACATTACATTACAGATGTGGGAGGAAGCAATATCTCTGTGCAAACAATTGACAGAGCAGTATGAAATGGAAATATTTGACTATGAGCTTCTGAGCCAGTGCTTGGTAAGATATTTGTTTTAATAATTTACAGCAATTTTAAATGATTGTGCATGTATAGAATTAGATTTTTTTATATTACTAAATTTATTGCATCTGTAATGTAAATAACTCATTGCATAATACTGGATTTAGTATGAAATGTTCAATGTTCACTGGGGCAAATTTAAATTAGATCTAAATCTGAACATGAGGACATTTAATTTCCTTTATCGCTTTCCTAAATAATATTTTTTTTTCCATCTAATACTGTTGGGGTACCTCTGGAACCCCAGAACAGGAAGTACCTAAGTCAGGATCACTAGGCATTCTTTTAATAAGCATTGAAGGATTACTAAAAATTATTTTAATGAAATTTACAGATTTAAAATATTTGAAAGTAAAAACATGTACCTTTTGCTTTAGAATCCCCCTAAAAATAGCAGTTCCCTTTCTGGTATGTGAGTGTGCCTATAGAGTTATAGTGTATATCTGCAGTGTGAGATCTGTGGCACCGCTGTCTGTGACTGCTAAGAGGATTAAATCTAGGTTCACACTTTTACTGTGCTTTTCAGTCCACAAAAATATTGTGTGTTGTCAGCCCACAGTAGGCATTAAAGTATATTTCCACTTTTGCAGTCAAGTTTGAGAAAATCCCACTATATGTTTGTTATGTGTTCTCATTCACACCCAAAAATCATTTCAAAAAACATTATTTACCTTTCTAGGTGTTTGTTTTGGATTAGGCCTTGATCAGGTTGCAAGATACTTTGGATGATTTGAAAAGACAGCAAATTCAATCTGTCCCTACTAAAAAAGAGGGACGCACTGAGTTTTCCCTCACTAACATACAATGCCGAAGAGCAGCTTCTAGATATTTAACCCTTCATGGCAGACAGTTATGGCAGACAGTAGTCAAAATCTAGTTTAAAACTGACAATAAGATCTGCCAACACAGTACTGACAAGGTTAATTATGGTAAACATTTACTTCCCAGGCCCCCTCCACTTTACAGAGTCCCATCTTCATAGCAGAGGAAATCTTCAGTTTTAGAGTTTTCAAAAAAATGCAAGCACAAAACAGCAGTTTTTTCAAGTTATTCTATGTGGACGAGAGCATGAAACTTTAGGAGCTTAGTGCATTTCTGGCAGATCAGCAGGTACTTTTTCTGTACTTGCAGGGTCTTTTAAAGGGATAAAACAAAGGGAAATGTGCATGCATTGCAAATACAGTATGTGCTGCATATTTGGTTTGTTACTTTGCCTTGACATATGCTTTAAATGTAATATAAAAATGTGTTACCAACCTATAGTGTTTCAACAGCACAGTACATAACTTATATTGTACATTTGCATGTGAGAATATATTTGCATGATGAATCAGAAGAAAATAAAGAATCAATCTCTTGTTATACACATATCACATGTAATTTGTAGTGAATCCTGAAGTCCAGGTTTGAATAGTATAATAGCAAGCAACATGTCTGTGGCCACAAATATCTGCAGATGACATCCTCAGGATATGGCGGTTTCTTGAACTAATAAATATGGTGTCAAAAGAATATGCACCGTGGGGACAATTCATTAAAAGTTATCACATGAATTAAGTCAGTCACATGACCACATATCTCATGCAATACTGAAAATGTCAATTCACTATTGCTAGTATGCGGTATTTACCGAAAATAGCAAAAACACTTGGTAAATACCACATAAAAAGACCTTAAAGTCAATTCACAAAAGGAAATAAAATAAATGCATCCGGTAATTAAGTAGTGGTCCAGGCATGTGGTATGTACTGAGAACTGTCAGTACTGTCATGGTTGTTAAAGTGTTACTAAATCCACAACAGTAAAAATGGTCTGTATATGCAGTAAAGCATGCTTGTTATACTCACTGTGGAACCTAAGGGGTTAATCCTCTGCATTGTATAAAAAGGCTGTTTGATCCTGTCTTCTCTGCCCCTCCACTTGTTGAAATGTCCACCTGATACAGACTGAATCTGTAGTCACATGCACATGCTCAGTTTGGTGTGTATTGCTAGAGAGATTTTTTTTTTCTTCTTGGGAGGGTGCATGTGATCAGCACAGGGCTAATCAGCTCTGTTTAGACAGAGGGTCAAGGATTTCACATCCTCCTAGAGCAGAAAGAAAACTCCTCCTACAAGCTTTAACCAGTGCTCTCTTGAAGTCACAAGACTCTAACTGCTGATGAGAAAAGGAATTTAGCAGTTTATATTTACTAAAAATAATTGAGTTTCCATGTTGTGTGTACTGTGGGAGAACAAATAGAGTGAATGCGGGGTCCTGGGTTTAGTAACACTTTAAGGAATGGGTGGCCGCCGCATCCTTAACCGTTTCAATACCGTGCAATTTTACACCTTCCTGCCCAGGCCATTTTTCAGGTTTCAGCGCTCTCACACTTTGAATGACAATTGCGTGGTCATACAACACTGTACCCAAACTAAAATTTTATCATTTTCTTCACACAACTAGAGCTTTCTTTGGTGGTATTTAATCACTGCTGGGAGTTTTATTTTTTGCTAAATTAATAAAAAAAGACCAAAAATTATGAAAAAAACCCACATTTTTCTTTGTTTCTGTTATAAAAGTTTACAAATAAATAATTGTTCTTCATAAATTTAGGCCGAGATGTATTCTGCTACATGTCTTTGGTGAAAATAACCCAAATTAGGATGTATTTTTTAGTTTGTAGGAAAGTTATAGAGTTCACAAACTATGGTATAGATCTGAATATTGATCAATCCTGAAGTACTGACAGCCAATCTAATTTCTTGAGGTGCAAGAATGTCAGAATAGTACAGATATCCCCAAATGACCCCTTTTTGCAGAGTAGACAGTCCGACGTACTTCATAAGAGGCATGGCGAGTTTTTTGAAGTTGTATTTGTCATTTTTCGGAAAATGAAAAAATTAAAAAAATTATTTTCACTATTTTTTTTAACATACTGTCACCAGTGCAGTACAGCGTCATCATATAACTGGCATGGCGGTGAACAGGGACACTGACTGGTGACAGTATGAAAAAAAAAATTTTTTTTATTTTTTTTATTATATTTAATTTTTTATTACATTTTTTTTTATTTTTTTTAAGATTTTTCTTTCATATTTTACTATGACCAAAGTAGTACAATGTTACCATAGTAACATTGTACTACTTTGGGGAAGTGATCAGTATTTTTTTTTTTTTTTTTTACACAATTTGCTTATAGCAAAGAATTACTTTGCTATAAGCAAGCATTTACCTGAATGAAATCGATTCATTCAGCTTTTTTTTTTTTTTTTTTTTGTGCTTAGCTGTGATTTGGTCACAGCTAATCACATGACATGTGCATGTGATTACCTGTGACCATTCACAGCTAGGCACTAGTATACAATGGATGGCATCATGAATGAAGCCATCCATTGTATACAACTGTCATGTGACCTGCTGTGATTGGTCACAGCAGGTCACATGGTACCAGCAACGGGAGCCGGTACTCGGATCTGTCATCGGCCGTGTCCGAGGTGCACGGCCGGTGACAGATCGCGCTACTGCGCCGCTCTGCATTAGCGCAAACTGCGCATGTGCGGGAGCACGCCAAATGGCGTGCACCCAGACTGCAGGAACACTTTCGAAGCCGCCAAACGGCCATTGGCCGGGTGGCTAATGGTTAACAACCTGCCGGGCTGTATGCTCAGATAAGGGTCTGGTATGTATTTTGAGGGTGATTCCATGTCTTTTTAATTTTGTGTTTGGGTTTCCCTCAGAATCCATACCAGAACTGAAGGGCTTGGTAATGATAGGGGGGTTTAGGGGGGGTTTACACTGTTTCTTTGCTTAATTTCTAGCTACCGACATTTCATTTTTTTACATTCAGCTGGAAGTGGGGAACCCTGCTGACAGCTGATACATTAATGCATGTTTTCACTACTAAAATAGCACATGACTTAATAAAATAACTCATGCGATATTTTAGTAGCTTTTTTATTGAATGCCAAAGTTTATTTTTAAAATATTGTGCAGTATCTTACTGAATACTCGGATTCGGTAAGATGCTGCTTAGGAAATTGCCCCCAACATCTGGAAATCGTATGAGCATGCACTTCTGTCAGAATCCAGAGAACCAATTCTACCTGTTGATTATTTGCTGCTGTTAGATTTATTAAGTGTGCCGACTGTGTGTACATACTGTATATACCATGTTGTGTGCATTTATGAACAATAATATAATTTTAAACATTTTGAAAAGTCAATGTTAGCATATTTCAATATTTGTAATTTGCAAATCTATTTATGTAACTTTATTGTTTATATACAGTATATAAAAATGTGGATAAAAGGTAGTTTTTATATTTTTCATGAATCGTCAATTGTATTTTATTGTGTCTTTCTCTTTTCCTAGTTTAAATGTAATTATTGTGTATAACTACATAAAGTGAACGTAAAAATCAACAACTTTGCTATGGCCATTACATTAAGTATTTCAACTTATTTTTCTGTGTTTTATAACACTGACAGACTCAGCAAGCAAAATTTTATGAAAACATAATGAAAATTCTTCGCCCAAAGCCTGATTATTTTGCAGTTGGATATTATGGCCAAGGTTTCCCAACATTCCTCCGGGTACATGTTTTTTTTTTTTTTGAGATTGAAACTAATTTTGTGAGTGCCACTAGAGTTGTAAAATGAGCAAGCCCAATATTAATATTATTCAGGATTTATATTGCACCAACTGTTTGTGTAGTTCTTTACATTATAAAGGGAGAAACAATACAATTCAATGCAGGAGGGTGAGACAGTGCGAGGCTCTGCCACTATGTGAGTTTAGGAAATTAAAGTAGAAATGACAAAGAATTTTCATTAAGGCTTCATGCAAAGTTCCAGACTTGTTTCTGAGTGGAGAAAGCTGTGTTTTGAGTTTTGTAATCCTGGAGTTTGAAGGTTCCAAAGTATCTCGGTTGGGACAGAACCTTCAATCCTCTGTCTGGGTTTTGCTGGACGCTGGCAGACTGTGTGACATAGGTGTGCAGGGTTGCTGTAAACAAGGCTTACAAAACTTACATTGCATGGACTTTCCTTTACACTTTGTTTTGAATAACATTGGGCTGCCATGCCTTTAAAAAGCAGTTCAGACTGACGCAATCTCACTTAGGCTACGTTCACACTAGCGTTGTGTGCAGGCGGCAGAGAGGCATTTGGGAAGCGTTTTTACCGCTTCCCAAACGCCTCTGCCAATTCTGCATATTACAGCACATGGTGCTGTTCTAACGGAAGCGTTTGCGTCGCGTTGCGTCGCGTCACGGCAAAACGGAAGCCTCTGGTCGAGTCAGGAGGCGTTGAAGCCTGCTATTCTCGTCTATGGTGCTGCTCTGCAAATGCCCGGCCGGCGTTTGCGGTGCGGTTGCGACGCGGTTGCAGGGCATTTGCGGAGTGGTAACACCACTCAAACTGCATTATAGGCGTTTGTGGGGCGTTATTAACGCTCGGCAAACACCTAGCAACCGCCGCTAAACCGCGCATGCGGCGTTTGCGGAGCGTTTGCCGAGCGTTAAAAAACGCTCCGCAAATGCCGGACCAACACTTGCCAAACGCTATAGGGGCGTTTGGCAAGCGTTGGTAAAACAGCCAAGTGTGAACAAGCCCTTAAAGAGCTTAATCACCTCAAATTACAAGGGTTAGGAGGGTCCTGCTCCTGAGAGCTTACAATATAATAATAGGGACCAATACCCCAAGAGACTAGATTTACTTCTAATAGTTTATTCCCTAATTTTTTTCTTGGATGATATTTTAAGATCATTATATAGATTTAAGGTCAATAACCTACCAGCCTGGTATGTTGCAGAAATGCACACATTACTGCAATGTACCACACTGTACTTTATGCAAGTCGTATCCCAGGGAACAGAACACATTAAAAAGAATGGAAGTGAGACTTCTTCAAAGAGACCCTAGACCATTCATTGCAGCAAAGATCTTCCTATAAGATTATATGTCTATTTATGCTTGGTACACTGCTGTATGAAACTGCCATCTTACAGTAGATGTGCTAGTGCCAACAGACTCAGAGTGGTCACGCAAGTAACACACTATATTATTCTCCTTTGTTTTTTCATGACCTGCAGAGTAGAGGGGGTTATATTAGGGCATTGACTCTTTTTGTACTTGTCAAATTTTCTAGTAATTTCAAAGGTGAACAACAATTTTTTATGAAAAGAAAAATACTAAAAATAAGCATTTAAAATACCTGATTTTTCAGTGCTTGTACTTGCAGTTATTTAAGATGGTGAAATAAATGTTATAACACCTAGAAATGAATAGGCAAACATATTTAAAATCAGGAATATTGCAAGGATTATGAAAGACTTTGAGCACCTTTGTCAATCTGCACAGGGAAATCTGTGAAAAATGGTGTCTGTGGCTATATCATGTTGATATGTTTGTATTGCTTCAAGGGGAATGGTTAGCTAGAGCATGAGTTCACTGTATACATGGTATACAGAACATATGGTACAGTGCTTGTACCCAAAAAGTATGCTTTATTTACTGTGACACAGGGGAGATGCTCATAGATACACAGACTGTAAACCCCAAGACAAGGGATAATTAAAAAAAAACAAAACCTCTTCTATTAAGTATGTTTTTTTAAAACTTTGTCTCCTTTGACTCTTCCTTAAGAAATAACTTTCTGAAATAGGGATACTTAGTAACTAGCAACTGATACAATGAATGTTAGTCAGATGTGTGCAGTTTACAAAGTGCAGCAATAAGAAACAGATATAGTACAGCAGAGTTTAAAGATTAAAGCAGTAAGGAGTATGTAATGTATGGCACAGATTACTGAATTCAGTGGTCAGAATATGTCTGGGATATGTACTATGTAGATTAGTCAGTGTAGTGCTCCTTTACATGGTGATCATTGAAGAAGTGCCCCCTTACACTATCAGTCTGTGGAGAAAGAACCCATCTTATATTGTAGGTCTGTTGGTGCAATGCCCCTTAACTTGCACTATGTGCTCACCCAGAATAAAATAGGCAATGTTATTGAGAGTATGTCCAGCTATTGTTTTTTTGTAAAGTTTCTTTTTTGGAGTCTTATTGCTTACTCAAAATGGTAATTTAATTAAGTGTAGACAATTGCCTTTTTATTAGCTGATTTGAAACATGGCTTGTAAGGGGTTTGATCTATGATCCATGTCATTACAAATATACAGTAGTTACCAACACAGTTGCGTTTGCGTTTTGCTTTTACTTTCTATTATTTTTCTTTTTACTCTTGATGTGTGTGCTATTTAACAGTACTAACTTTTACAATGAAATGTTCTTAATTTTGTAGAATAAAGTTTTTATTTACCGAGGAAAAGAATATGAGCGGAGAGAAGATTTTTTGACACAGCTAATGGGCCAGTTTCCATTTTCAGAAAAACTGAATACAACCTCATGCCCAGGAGATGATATAAAAAACTCTCATGGACAATGTATCCTTAATTTTACATACTTTGCTATTCTACATGTTGTATACACTATTAGTTGCATTCATAAAGTGTGCCCTTCTTATTCAGTTATGATCATGACATATTGAATGGATATCTGTTTAGTTAAATGAAATCTCAGCCAGTAACATGATATCACAGGAAGCAGGGTAAAGCAAGGTAATGGCAGCTCCATAGTGGCACCAATGTAAAGTCATCCCATTGTAGTTTCTTTACAAATCAGATACCTACTTTTTATAAACCATGCCATATACAGACTGTGGGAAAGGGGTTCTTCTATTCACTTATTTGATCTCATATGTCCCTTCACATAAGTTCTTTTATGGGTGAACTGGAGACACAGGAATACACCACTGCTGTTTGGTTATATAGTTACTGCGACTAGGTAGAAAAGGGTGGTAGATCATTACCCAAAGATCCAACACATGCTTAAAGGTGGTAAAATAAAGTTTAATCTGCAGTCCCTTTGTCATTGAAAAACACTAGTTGGTGCATGAATTGCGTTGTAGCATCTTTCACTACAAAATCTCTCAAAATTGCCTTTACTCAACCCTCAGTAATCTCTGGAGGAACAGAGTACATTGTCTGTATTTTCCCCCAGGAGCAAGATTCCGTCTTTCTCTAATGATACCTTCTCCAAGGCCTTTTGTAGCTACTTTACTGCCCAGCAAACAGAGCCATGTCTCCTGATTGGAAGAGATTTTCCTCCAGTCATGTAACAGAACACTAGCTACCGTTTACAGAGGGAGATAGGGGGCCATAATATTATAACACTCCACCATCCTTACAAGCCCCTAAAAATATTTTCTTCCTGTCTGTTCTGTGATATTGAACCATAAAATGAGAAGAGCTTCAGACAATAGCCCTGATTTCACATGCAATTAAGCTTGTATCAAAAGTACAACTGCATAGCTTCAAAACAGAAAACTGGCCCACTGTGATACAGCTACAGACATGCCAAAAGTTGGCACCATCGACAACATCACCACAAAAAAAATCTTGCAATCAAATCAGATCAATTAGTAATATCTATGCCTTATTGACTTTATCAAGGCATTGAATTGAGCATAACATTCTTAATGAAACATTGTCAAAAAGTGGTGTGCATGTGTGTGAGGGAGTGTGTGTGTGTGTAAAAGATGTCAGTCTCATAGCCACTATATATAACAAGTGTTTATCAGATTGATGCCAAACATGAACATGCAGTAGAAAGAGTTGTGCTGCTATTATTTGGTTTATATCACAAGAAATGTAGCTGGAGAGGAGCTATGCTAGATTGCAGATAAGAGAAAGGAAAGGGGAGGCAGGAAATGATAGGCAGCTATGAGGCAGAAGATTGACCAAAAGACAAGTCCAAATAGAAAGCAATGGTAGAAGCAAGGTTCTTGGTTTGAAGTTCACTAAAAATTACAAATGGCCATGGTAGACGTAATGTAATATCAAATACACACAAAATAAAAGAATTGAAGGATATAATAAAGAAGGGAGATTACGCTGCACAGTATGTTTCTGTTATTCACATGTCCTGAGCACAACATGGTTTGTAATCGTGCTATTTGTTATTGAAATGTATTAAAACAAGGAAAACAAATGTGAAATATCAAAGACAGATCATAAAGCAGTATTAAACGGTCTTTATAGCACATTGAGTACAATAAAATAAACATTCCCCATAAACATTGTTAAAATTCTTACACCAGCATTATGAGTTTACAACTTTCAATGCTGCTGGCTCCTGCTCTCTCAGTGCTGCTTCCCTAAGCTTCTGGTATTCACAAGAAAGAGCTAAATGTGGACAGTGCAGTTTTTATCATTGGCAATTAAAAGATAGAGAAAATACATACTCAGTAAATCATTCAATCAGCTGCTGAAAGTGCTTAAAGCACTAAGGGGTTTAATATTACTTTAATACATCAGCGATATCAGTTCTCATACATTTGAAGATTATCATTAGAATACTTAGATTTTTTTTTTTATTCAGTTCAGAAGCAACTTGCATTTCCATCATTAGCTCAGGTATAAAGTTCAAAGAACTCAGTATTTGTCTCATTTTCCAGTACTTACATCAAGTTTGCCAAAATCTTAGTATTATTTTAATTATAATTATAAATAATATTCAATATTGCCTTAACAACTTGGCATTGCAGACATTCAATGTTTCACAGTGCAACCTGTGCTTGAAGAGCAACCCCAGTTCAGAAACAAACCAGTGCCTGACCAGATAATAAAGTAGGTATCAATCACTAGCTTACCTTTAGTAAATGCAGCATTACACCCAGGGGCGGACTGACAACTCATGGGGCCCCCGGGCAATAGGGGATCATGGGGCCCCTGTGTTTTTGCCCAAACTCAAAAAAGCCTATGAAAAAGGTACCAGGGGCATCTCATGGGGCCCCCTACTGGCCCGAGTTTCCAAATGGTCAGTCCGCCCCTGGTTACACCTGTCTACAAGCCTGTCTTTCCAACAAGGTTTTTTCAGGTACTTTAAAACTTGGTAAGTATTCTAACTAGCATAATTGCAATGGTGTCTGGATTGCATACGCAGTTCAGTGAATTGCTTTACATGCTTACTGTAGTTGCTACTTAAATGAAATATCTATATTACAAATTTGTTTTGTCACATTAAAGCAAAATCCCCACTATAACCTTTTATCATTTGTAGATCCTTATCAAAAAGATACTGCCACTGTTGTGAATTATCTCATATGTTACAAGTATAAGTGAGAGTTCACAATTTTGTTGCTAATTATGTCATCTAAAATGCAAAAAAAAAAAAATCAATAAAATTAATGCAGTTATTATTTGTATGGCTCTATGGGGTAAGATTTCTAAGTGGGCATTCAATTATAGTATGATCATGAGCAAGAGATAAAGTTTGCGCCACTGTCTATTTTACCTAAAACTCCTTCATGTTTTACAGCTTTTATAAGTCAAATTATGTGCAGAGATTCCACTACTCAAGACCTGTTAGGAAGGGGTCCATTGATCCAGAGAATGAATTTGCTGTAAGTATATTAAACTTCCTGTATTGCTGTAAAATAACAGAGCTCAATTCTTTGAGGACATGTGCGTGTAAGCCTTCACCTTTATTTTGTCTAAATGTTTCTGGACCATATCAATTTTGGGCCATTGAGTTTGTTCTGGCGCTGTGTCAATACTCTAAATTATCTTGTAAAGGGCCTACATTCTAAGACCTGACCTTTATACTATTATTATATTTGAATAATTTGGGGGGTTGTCCTACTTTCTTTTGCAACTTGTCGTTCATTTTGAATTTTTGTTGCCTTGAATTCCTTTTTTTATTAAATCAAATAATTTTACTGACATGGTATACAAAAAAGAATCATCCCACCTCTTCAGAATTTCTCCATAAACGGAACGAAGGAACAACTACCATAAAATAAAGGCATGTTTATATAGTAAACCAGTGTCATCTTTATATTATCTTAGCAGGTAACAAAAGATACAACACCCGATATTTCCACAACAGAACATTCAAATATCTTGTCATACATGAAAGTGGTTCTAAAGGCTGAAGGTTTTTTTTACCTTACTTACAGCATTGGGACCCTTACATTTTAATACATTTAAAAACGATATAGGGTCTGGGATTAACAATAAAATTTCAGTCTTTGCAAATGACACCAAGCTTTGTAGTGGAATAACGTCCTTACAGGATGTCTCCAACTTACAAGCCAACCTCAATGCACTGTTTAATTGGGTAACTATGTGGCAAATGAGGTTTAATGTTGATAACTGTAAGGTTATATACTTGGGGGATAAGAATATGCATACATCATACATAATAGGGGGGGTACAACTGGGGGAGTCAATGGTGGAGAAGGATCTGGGAGTTCTGATCACAAGGTTAATAATGGCATGCAATGCCAAGCTGCGGTTTCTAAAGCGAGCAAAATCCTCTCTTGCAATAAAAGAGGTATAGACTCCAGAGAGAGATATCATTTTACCCCTGTACAAATCATTAGTAAAACCTCATCTGGAATATGCAGTTCAGTTTTGGGCACCAATTCACAAAAAGAAAATTGGGGAACTGGAGAAAGTGCAGAAAAGGGCAACCAAACTGATAAGAGGCATGGAGGAGCTCAGATATGAGGAAAGATTAGAGGAACTGAATTTATTCTCTCTTGAGAAGAGGAGATTAAGGGGGGATATGATCAACATGTATAAATACATCAGTGGTTCATATAGTGAACTCTGTGTAGAGTTATTCACCCTGAGGCCAATAGAGGACAAGGGAGCACTGTTTACTTCTGAAGGAAAAGAGATTTAATCTCCAAATACGGAAAGGTTTCTTCACAGTAAGAGTTGTGAAAATGTGGAATAGACTCCCTCAAGAGTTGGTTCTGACCAGCTCAGTGGATTGCTTTAAAAAAGGCCTGGATTCTTTCTTGGATACATAGAATATAACTGGATACTAACATTTATAGGTAAACATTTATAGGTAAAGTTGATGCAAGGAATATCCGATTGCCTCCCGGGGGATCTAGAAGTAATTTTGTTTCCCTGCAGGAGCAAATTGGATCATGCTTTGCTGGGTTTTTTTGCCTTCCTCTGGATCAGCTGTGGGTATAGGATTATAACTTTTTTGGTTTAACTGGATGGATTTTTGTCTTTTTTCAGCCAGACTAACTGTGTAACTTCTTGAATTTTATGCATGAAGGTAAAAAACCTTCAGTGTGCAGCTCCCCTCTCAGCCCCCCTAAATCTTACTTGAGCCTGATCTCGATCCAGCGATGTGCATGAGAGCAACGGTTGTTCTGGGTCTCTCCCTCCTTATTGGCTGAGACACATCAGTGGGAACCATTGGCTCCCACTGATTTTGATTACAGCCAGTGAGCAGAGGGCAGGGCCGAACCATGCATGAGAAGAGGAGGATCAGGACTGCTCTGTGCAAAACCATTGCGAAACCATTGCACAGTGCAGGTAGGTATAATATGTTTCCTATTTCAAAAATAAAACTGAACCTTTTATTATCACTTTAAGAACCTGTAAAGCGGGGTAAACATCACAAGACTACCATTATAAAAACTACCAATAAAAAGAGGGGCAATTAGAATAATATCAAGAGAGTACCCTGTCTAATATTAATTTCTTTAGATGCTATACCTAGAGTGCTATAGTCCCATAATTTATCAAACGGACAACCACGTTTGGTTTATGTCAATTATTACTGTTTATACCAAGTTGAGTGGGAGGGGGGTAAAGGGGCAATCCACCTGTTTGCAATAAGTGAACTTGGTTTTATTTTTAGCCTTTTAAACTTTTTGCCCATGAAAATACACTGAATATTGCAGTGTGTTTTCATACAGTCAATTTAAAACATTGCCATTTCTGTTCTGTGTGTTTCAATGAAAATATTCCTTCCCAGTCTGTTTGGAGAGCAGCGCTCATCCTTGGAAAAACTTTTATGTTTCTATTATGTACCTGTTGTTTACAGCCTACATTAAATTAAATCATGTTATGGTCACTACTGCTCAGATGTACTTTTATATGAACATTGAAAATATGCTCAGCATGGTTTGAGATTATTGGGTCCAGAGAGTATAATTTCTAGTTGGAGCATCTGTAAACTGTACCTAAAAAATTGACTTGTAATAGGTTTAAAAATTCCTCCCTGATTCTGTTCCAGCAGTGCCATTATTCTAGACAATTTCAGGGTAGTTAATATCCTTCATAATTATAATTGTGTCAGCCCTTGCAGCTCTTATTATCTCTCCACCTCCTCATTAACACTGGGTGGCTAGTAACAAACTCCAATAATTAACTTTGAAATATGAATAACCATACGCAGCCATTCCTCTATTCCTTCCTCCATTAGTGTCTGACCCCTGTCTGACTTTCCTGCCCATTATATTTTAATTGTTCCTCCCCTCCTATTTTAAATACTCCTCCAGCCTTCCCATAAAGGCTGGCCATAGATGGTTTAAATCTTGGCCGATTCAGCAGGGGCCATCCAAGATTCAAACCATCTATGGGTGGGCTGATTGTACCCAATTCGGTTGTTGTAGGACTTAAGTACAACTAGCAGTAGGATGTTTACATGCTATTACTGCTAGTGGCTATAGCCACTACTAATAGGGAGTTCTACTGGCAGGGCAGTCTCCCCGATCCCCCCCCCCCCCCCGGCAAAAAACAGTAGCTTTGTGGGAGGGATTCCCCAATCAACACTGATTCTCTAGGATCCTGTGCCTTCTATGTATTCTATCATTGGTCCCAACATGGATCAAGAAAGCTGGGCTATGCTCAGCTTTTCCCAGCAGTTTGTAAACCCAGTTCACTCTGGCACTGAGGAAACAGCAAACCATTTGGTTGAGGAGATCCTGGTAACAAATTATTCTATCAGTCCTTCTGATCATAGAATCCCCAATTACCACAAACTGATTAGGCATTCCTAAATTACCCTCACCACCCTCATTGGAGATATATCTCTAATGGAACCCTGGATATACGTTACCATATTGTGCTATGCCTTTCATTTTTACAATATTTCCATTCATCAGTTGTGCTGCAGCTCACACCATCCATCAGCTGTTAGAGAAGAAAGAATTGTTTGTGAAGTCAGCTGATAAATGGTGGAGGGTTGTGTTAATAAATAAAGCTGAATATTTCAACAAAGTACAGATATTATTTTAACTGAAAACTCCACTAAGGTTTTTTTTCTAGGAACCTTTTCTGTGATATTTTGAAAAAGCTAACTCCAAGTATCTAAATATTCCTTCTATAAGGTACTTTAGAACCAAGCAAATCCAACAGGAAAGCCAATAGCAGAATTGATTATTTCACTAGGTTGGTAAAATACAATGATTGCTTCTAACAACCTATTGTAGTGGAACATCTACAATTGTATTAGTTTTAAATAGTATAGGGATGAGTTAGAACCTTTGTCAGGTTCGTTAGCTATCTGTGTCGATGCAGGGGAGATTCATCCTTTTTGCCTAATGTCCCAGAGACAGAAAGTGATTGGAAATCCAATATGTTATGTTCATCACCAGAATAGAAGGTAAAGAGAAATCTACTAATGGGGATATCTGTTTCAATGACAACTGTCTATGGAGGGATTTCCCCTCATTTTGTAGAGCTTTCCTCTCACTTCCTGTTGTATCTCTGGGACAGGAAGAAAATGGAAATCTCCCAGATGGGACAGTGAAAGCACAAAAAAAAAAACTTTTGAATAATTACAATATCATTTTATATTCTGTGCATCCTGGAGACAAAAAAACAAACACAGCAAAATGAAAAAAAATTGTTTGACCACTGTTAGTTTTAAAACACATATTCTTGTAGATAAAAAAATGCAAATATTGTTCTGTGATTTATTCTAATTTATAATGACACTAAAACAATGTTTCTTGTTACAAATGGTAATGCTGTTTACTAAGAAAATAAAGGCCATTTTTAAAATAATGTATTATTTATTATTCCATGTGATGTAACAAAGGCGAATGACTTCAGGGTGTACAAGGCATGCCAAATGTACTTTAGGGCATACCTTGTAAGCTCAAAGTCTGCAGGTGCCCACTGGTGGGAAGATTTGTGTTTATAGTAACATATGAGAAGATATTTACTCACCCTTTAAAGATTCTGTGACCTGCAACAACCCCTGTCCAATAGGGACAGCTTTCATACTTTTCCATAGACTTAAAACAAATTAAAACATCTTTTGTGATACAAACAGCTTGAGGTACACAATGTCACAACCTATTAGTTTACAAGGCAGTCTGAAAACTGTGAAACCTGTTTGTCATGAACGAGTCACGTATGTGCACCCTAAGGCCTATAATAGTGTGGAATAGACTTCAACAAGAACTGATCCTAGCAGATTCTAAAAATGTGAAATAGAGTAATGTGTATTCCAAAAAGCACAACGTAAAAAGCAAAAAAATTTAAACATTTAAAATGATAAACGTACATTAAAACATTCAGGATGAATTAAAAATATTTCCAAGTGTCATTAGGTCAGGAAGAATTATGTTTTCCTGTTAAAGCAAATTGAAATAAGTCTATATCATTTTTCCCCTTTCTCTGAAACAATTTCTAAGGATGCAATTTTTAACATTTGAATGTGATTAACATAAACCCTTTTATATGCCTTTTCTGGTTTTAACCATTAATGATTCATTATTTCTTTTATTTTATAGTCTATGTGGATTGAGAGAACAACTTTTGTTACAGCTTACAAACTTCCTGGCATATTACGCTGGTTTGAGGTTATATCAATTTCACAAGTACGTACCCTTTTCATATAGTTAAGTTTTATTTTCACTAGAAATCTATTCAGGCAATGATTTTATGTAATAGAGAACTATCTGAGAGACATAGTACTAATTTTTTCAGCATTCATAATAAATTTTGAATCAGCCAGATCTTTGGCATATAAAACAGTAGCTTTGCCACATCCATTTTAGGCTGCTATAGTAATTTGGTTTATAGCTATCTCTGCAGAGATTTGAAAACATCTAATATGCTTATACTATTAAGAAAGAAAATCCTTACTATTTATCCCTGGCCATGCGGGATATCCTGCATGGTAGGGGTTGGGGAAAGACCTGGCAACCTACCCTGTAAAATAATTGCTAAGAGAATTCATGGAAGAAGTCACTTGTGAGTGACGGTCCATGCAATCGCCAAGGGTCGGATATGACTGAATGGATAGAAAGAAAGATAGATACCTCTAATACAGACATAGCAGGTCCCAATGTCTCTAACTGTAGCCAACGTGCATATAAATTAAAACTCGCAAATCTTTTTCTGAGCCTGTTGTATTGTGATAAAATGATTCCTGGCTTCTTTAAATTGCATGCTAACTCATGATGGTGCTGCCTGGAACCTGAAATCTACAAAAAAAGTTTACATTTCAGGAAGAAAAAAAGCTCAGCTCTTTGATTCAAGGGATGATTCTCTGTGATATGTTATGCTAACTTACACATAATATTTCAGTTCCAAAATTTCCAGCGTGTCAGGTCATGGTCTCTAAACAAGCAATTCCTATTTTCTTTTTCCTTTATTTCTATCTGCTGATGTGGCCAGTTATTTGTCTACTTTCTGTAACAGACCAAGCTGTCCAGCAAATATGGCAATTAGAGGGTTGAGGCACTGACAGGGGTGCTGACAATAGTCAGCTTTCATTAATTTATTTAAAACTTTTATCCAAAAAAGGAAAACACACACCTGATGCTGTAACTGCATAAAAAGTGTTATCTGGGGTTCAGCATTAATTTATTAGTAAAGTCCATCTAAAACTGCTAGTCTAACACTACCTTCTCCCTAGATTGACAATGCTGTTGTCCAGAGATGCATGGCCGCCATCGGGGGGGGAGCACATACAAATGTAGGAGGCCTGGGCGTCCTGAGGGGGCCAGCCACCCAGGCCTCAACCATGGCCGGGCCCCCCTCCCCCAGGCTGCTTTGGCTGCTCTGTGGGGAAAAGTGCTCCCACTGTTTTCTCGGTCCTCTTGTATTGGCCCAGCCAAATCAGCAGGGAGGAGGGGGGTGGGTGGAGGCAGAGTGTATCTGTAGCAATCAAAAAGAGAAAAAACTTTCCCCAGCCAAGTGGACTATTTCTTAACTTTCAGGTGCAGATGTCTTAATCTCCTGTGCCAAACAAGTACATTACAGCCCCATTCTGCCTGGCAGATTGCTATAGAAGAGGCAAGGACTGTAATGTACTTGTCTGGCACAGGAGACTACTACATTTGCGCCCAAAACTGAAGAAATAGTCCACTTTCTGCCTAAACCACGTCACAAAGGGTACAAGAGTCCAGGAAGTCCTTTCTTCTTCAAAGTAAGATATGTGGCAGCCTTGTTGTCTGGCATTAGGTGAAAGAATGGACATGCTGCTATTCACATTCTGCAACATGGGACAATCATGTTCATGTTGTCCCAGGTTCATGTCCAGGTTCCTTCTGGGAGATTCTTCTGGCTAGGATGGCTGTGTGTGCAGGGAGGGGGGGCTTTCATCTGAAAGGTGTGGAGGCACTAGAAGGACCTGGCTGTGTGTATTGAATGTGCCATCTTTTATTAACAATTGCCATATGGGGAAGTCTCTTTGCTGGATTGAACTGTCTCTTTGATATATGGGATATACGGAGATGTCTCTTTGCTGGATTAGAATGTCTCTTTGCTGAATATATGGAGATGTCTCTTTGCTGGATTGGCCAGTCTCTTTGCTGAATATATGGGGATGTCTCTTTGCCGGATTGGCCAGTCTCTTTGCTGAATAAATGAAGATGTCTCTTTGCTGGGTTGTGCCATCTCTTTGCTGGATTGGGCCATCTCTTTGCTGAATATATGGGGATACAAGAACTGATGACTTGGAATACACTTTTCATTTACATATATTTAGTTGTAAGAGTGTTAAAATAAAAGTGGGTGGACTGAAGGACTCGGGGCAGCCAGTGAGTGGGCCCTGGGGAATGTTGGTGGTCAGGCCTGGAGGGGCCGAGGCCCAAAGCTGTGTAAGGGCCCCCAAAATTTCTGATGGCTGACCTGCAGAGGTGTCTCCGTTGCGCCTCCATTCAGAGTGGAGACACTTTAAGACAGGAAATGTGTTATTGCCTGGATCGCTAGATGAAAATAGCACCCTTTAAAGAGAGAAATCTTTTGGCAGTTTTCACTTTACTGAACAGAGCCAATCTCTACTAAAGATTGTGTATTACACATGCAACATTTTGTTAAAATATTATTTGATGCATCCTTTTTTTGACAGACAACCATTAGCCCGCTGGAAAATGCAATTGAAACAATGTCTGCAACCAATGAAAAGATTCTAATGCTCATCAATCAGTACCAGCGGGATGAAAACCTTCCTATTAATCCTCTATCAATGTGTCTGAATGGTATAGTGGATCCTGCAGTTATGGGTGGCTTTGCAAACTATGAAAAGGTGAGAAAACAAATATATTTTTACAATGTAACTTTTTCTTTTCAATTCGTTTTAATAAAGTTTTTTCAAAGACAGTAACAAAAGATTGAACAACTGTGACATTAGCAGAAATACTATCACATACATGTCAAACGTATGCTGACTGGACACAGCAGTCAACATATAATCAACCGAGAATGATATCAGTGACATCTCCAAAATTAATACAAAAGTTATAAAGTATTATGCTGATAATATGCCCAAAACTCAACAATGCACAGTTTGTTGCCCAACAAAATACAAATTGAACACACAAAAAAGTAAAGTTTATACAGTGAGAAAACAATCCAAAAGAACTTGGACAAAGAAGAGATGGAGTAGCAAGGAAGCTGTAACTCCATAAAGATAAAGGATCTAACAGAGTGCATCTTTTTTCAATATATATTTATAATATCCATTGTTATCAGAGGCCAGAGAGCTTGAACAAAACATTCCAGCGTAGCCATCTAGTATCAAAAACCTGTATAGTATGATTTGAAATTTCATACAGGTAATGAGAGCGTACTCTATTGACAACTTCCAAAGCTAAAGGAGATGTAGTGGATTTCCATGCTTTAGTAAGAGTTAATCGGGCAGCAATTAGAATGTGAGCAACCACTGGAAATAAATTCAACGTAAGAATTAATAACGCCAAATGGGAGTTGGGATTCGTATATACTCTGGACACTGGAGAAATCAAATTAAACACATCTCTCCAGAAATTCCTTATGCACCCACAGTCCCATAACACATGTAGTAAATTTGCAATACCACCGCAATTCCTCCAACATAAAGGAGATGCATCAGGATACATTTTTGAAAGTTTATATGGGGTAAGATAACTGCGATGTAGGATTTTTAGGGAGCTATCCCAATGATTAGTGCACTTTGAATTACCTATATTACAGGACCAAGCCGCCTGCCATTCCTCTGGAGTAAAGGATCTATTCAGATCCCTCCCATTTTTCCACACACGCTAGTACGGAATGATCTGGATCATGTTGTAAAAATTTGTAGAACCACAATATTAGGGATAGCGAAAGTAGATTTAGATAAACCCATTAGCCAGGCACCCAACATTGCTGAGATAGAAGGAAGATAGGTACGTATTAACTTCGGAGAAATAACTTTTGCAATTATTAATGCCTGGAGGTCCTGAGCCGGGACTGTACTCCTCTCTATTTGTACCCATAACTTATCCGAGGGAATGAACCAATGTTGGAGTTGATCCAATAATGCCACGTAGTAATAGGTGGATATTACAGGGAAACCTACACCCCCCTTAGATTTACGTTTAATGAGAGCGGAGAACGGAATTCTAGGTTTTTTCCCTTTTCAAATATATTTTTTCAATGCAATATCTAGTTTACTAAAGTAGGAATGGGGAATGAGGAGCGGAATCGTTCTGAAAAAGTATAAGAGTTTAGGCATGATCAACATCTTAAAGGCCGCTAATCTGCCCAACCAGGAGAGCTCAGTTTTCCCAATTGCCAACAACTCCTTTAAAAGTGCCTGAAACAGTGTCTCATAATTATCTCTAAACACATTGGAAGAGGAAAAAGACACACATATGCTCAAGTATTCTAGATTTTTAGTGGACAAGCTATACAGGAACGTATCCTTAAGGCATTGTAAAAGTTTCTTTGAAATACCTATAGGAAGCGCATAAGATTTAGTAATATTGAGTTTATAGTAGGAAACCATGCTAAACGTATACAGAGTAGAGGAAATTACTGACAGGGAAGTCAAAGGGTCCGTTACAGTAAGTATAACATCATCCGCAAATAGTCCAATCTTGTGGGACATATGTTCTGTCGTTATACCGAAGATCAAGGGATTCAATCTAATTGAGGTCGCCAAGGGTTCCATCACTAGTGAAAAAAATGATAGAGGAAAGAGAACATCCCTGTCTAGTCCCATTTGTAATTGAAAAGGGTTCTGACAGAGCATTGGATGTAAAGACTTGCGCAGAGGGCACAGTATATAGCGCTGTAATAGCTGATTTGATGTACCCATGCATACCAAAGTTGCCAAGAGTAGAGTCGAGATATTGCCAATGAACTCTATCGAAAACCTTTTTGGCATCCAAAGCCAAAAATACAGTCTGCGAGTTACGGAGTTTGGAAATCCGTAACAAATTAAGCACTCTATGTGTGCTATCTGCTGCCTGCCTACCTTTACCGAAACCTACTTGGTCTGATTGGATAAGAGAAGGGTTCACTGTTAGTAATCTAGTAGCAAGGATTTCAGCATATATTTTAAGATCCATATTAAGTAAGGATATGGGGCGAAAATGCTGAGGACAGTCTGGGGATTTGCCTGGTTTGGGCACAGTAACTATAATTGCTTTCAACATCTCAGGGGGAAAAGCCGCCATACTGGCTGCCTCCAGGAACACTCTATTAATATGGGGCAATAAGATGTCTTGAAATTCCTTGTAATATTCAGCAGTAAACCTTTCCGCCCCAGGCGATTTCCCCTTCGGTAGTGCTTTAATGGTGGCCCTCACTTCATTATCTGATATAGGTTGGTTCAGAATCTCCAACTTAGACTGGTCCAGTTTAGGTAGAGAGAGACCCTCAAAAAAGCTCTCAATAATACAATGTAACTTTTTCAAGTAACATTATCTTAAAGTGAAAGTGTCGGCCATTTTAAATAATTAATACAAAAATATCTGCTTTGTGCCAGGCATCTTTTGGCCATGGTTTGGCCATGGTTTTCATGGAAAAAGATTTAGGTGATAAAGCAGAAGGGTAAATGCAAAGAAAATACTGTCATGACAAGGAACGCACTCAGCAACCATTGCCACACTATATTCAGCAATGTCTGGGTTCTGAACAAAGCCCTACTTCCAGGGGGTCCAGTACTTCAATTTAAGCAATTTGCAGGGTCTGTAGGTGTAGGTAGCAGTAGATTTGTTATGAGGAGGTATCAGCCAAATGATCAGACGACACTAATCAGATGACTAGTAATGTAACGTTTACTGTATGAAAACAAGGCAAATTGACATAGACCAATGTTAAAAAGGTTTTTAACACACATAAGACAAAGTATAACAAGCAGTGAAACAATTGCAGTACAGGCCTGCCTAGGGTGGGTCCCAATAAAGATACTAGGTGGCAGCACAATGCAGAATATGCGTATTGAAGAGAACTGAGTATGTGTGTGGGTGTGAATATCAACCTACCAAATTGAAATTCACTGACACGACATAAACATTTTACTGGCACAGTCAAGTTTTTACTGGCATTTCCAAAACTTAAAAAAAAATTAC
The DNA here is from genome assembly GCF_062004578.1 of Staurois parvus. Classification (NCBI taxonomy): domain Eukaryota; kingdom Metazoa; phylum Chordata; class Amphibia; order Anura; family Ranidae; genus Staurois; species Staurois parvus. The sequence goes on from NW_028319110.1 coordinate 56,511, forward strand.
AGTTTTAAGTGCAAATTTAAGGATTTAGGCTAGAAACAAGTACAATATGCAATCAGCAATGCACTTTAAGGTAGATATTAAGGCAAAAAACATATTTATTTTTGTATTTTCAATATAGTAAGTAGCTCAGGGACAGGATTCAGTGGGGCAAGATATTAGACACACACATATGGCCCACACAATGGACCTTAGCTCGGCTCCCTTGCACCATGACATGCTCGGCCTCCACCAGAGCTCTCTGGTGCTGCCCAAACACACTGTAGCAGGTACTCGCATAGTCTTAGCCAGCTCTGGACAAGAACTGTGCATGAGCTGAGTGTCACAGTCATATTTTTAACTGCCAACCTTTTCCTGTCACTGGCATTTACTGGCAGGAGAAAAGTGCCCATTTTTTACTAGCTGCCAATTGAAAATACTGACAGTTAGCAACACTGGTGTGTGGGGTAACACCTCTTTCACAAGCAGGCTGGCTGTAGCCGCTAGCCCAAGTGAAAGAATTCTGTGGCTTGCATTTCCAGGTAGCAGCAGAATTCCCAGAGATAGTTGTAAAAGAGGGAGTCAGCTAAAGATAAAGGACTACCCCACTGAAATGGTAGTATTCTTGGGCCTGCTGGCCCAAGGCCCACCTCAGTAATTCAGGCTTAGATGAAGCAACATGCTCGCAGGTACTCATCCAATGGCATTAAAGAAGGATCCGCCCACCTGGGTGTATTCAAGAGTGCTGGGTATAGTGCAAGCTAACTGGATTTTGTAAATGGATTTAAAACTACCTTTAAAAATAAACCACATGTAATACATGGATACCGGACTCCGTGCATCACTTCCGGTCCATGCTGTAACCGCTGTGCACCCTGAGAATACTACACTATGGAAGTCTTTTTCATGTGCTTATTCTATTGAGAGCTCTAGCCACGATTGCATGAGTATTCATAACATCTTAAAGACACAGGCACCTCAGACACTGTTTGGGAAGATATGAACAGACAGCCTAGGGCAGAACCCACTGGACAAAGGCTGCAGTGATATATTGGAAATTCTGATTTTTTATGCTGGTGTTGATTGGAGGTGACAGTTCTGGGAGACCATTGGGAGCACGTGGTGTTTTGAAAGCACAGAAAGCATTCATGTGATTCATATTTGGTGTTGGATAGAATTTATTCACAGATGGCAAGAGTATTTACAAGTGAAGAATTTTTATAAATGGACTGCACTATGAACTTTATTTTTTGATTTGGGTTTTCTATGGGATGTTTATGATGTAATATGGAAGATTGATGTGGTTTTGGATTAACCTCCCTAGCGGTATGATTATGTCCATATTTCTCTGCTGAAAGCGGTAAATTTTTTTGCATGGAAATGTGTATTTTTTTTATTGTAGGCCTGTAATTCTCAGGAATAACTCACTGAAATCTGTCCGAACAAGAGTCTTGTAAACATTCCGGGTAGGATAGAACTTGAAACACAAAATCATAAATTATCATTTAATAAATAATCATAAAAGTAATATAATAATAATAAATTTAATTCAATAATATAATCAAACCAAAAACACTGAAATTTGAAATATAGCACCAAGTTCGCACATCACTGAGCAAAGTCGCAAAATCATTTTCAGTGTCTGATGATGAATTTCCCCACGAATCATTATCACTCAATTCTGCAAGTGGTTCTGATTTACTATCGCTGTTCTCTAGCTGGTCTAAAACCGCTTTTGACTTAAAAGAACGCTTTTTGGACGCCCTGGACTTTTCTACGTTTCCAGGCAGAAAGAACAGTCAAAATGCAGGCAGGGCACAGGACAAAGCAGTAGGGACAAAATGTATGTGAAATGGTTTGATACAGGAATGTTTTACTATGTCAAATTCATTTCTAAGAAAATGACAGTTTAAAAAAATTAAAAAATTTACCGCCGTTCTGGCCCCCGTACGTCCCTTTCTTCCCGACGCTCGCAGGGACCGGAACACGGAAGCTGGATGCCGGCATCAGCTGGAGGAGATGGCCGGGGACGTGGCAGGGGACACATCACGGGAGCGAAGGACAAGGTAAGCGCTGCAGGGAATCCCTGAGCAACGCCACATGGTAAGCCCGAGTGTAGCTCGGGGTTACTGCTTTTGGTACTGAAACTTTACCCCGAGCTACACTCGGGAATACCGCCAGGGAGGTTAATAGATCCTTTATGTAGATCATCACGTATTTATTTTATGTATTGAACATTTTCAAATTATCACTGACTGTTAGAAGCACTACACATTTTTTAGATATACAATGGAGTGCGATTCCTGTCCGAATCACATGCCACATGTTTCCCTTCAGACGAGGGGTAATTTGCAGTGTACTATGAGCCAATCATTTTGTGTGTCTCAAATCGCACTGAACCCACAGGAAAACCACATGTGATTTGAACAGGAATCGTACCGCATTTCTGTTCAAATCACATATGATTTTTTGCAGTATGATTCGAGCCCATTCAGTTTTTATGGGCTTAAATCGTACCACAATTGTATCGATTTTAGGTATTGAAACATTTGCACTTGTATATTTTCTTCATAAATATGATTCTGGGCCAAATGAAATGAATGTAACACACAAATTAACCACTTGCCCTCCGGAGGATTTACCTCCCCCCCTTCCTGACCAGGCCATTTTTTGCGTTATGACGCTACGCTTTTTCAACAGATAATTACGCAGTCATGATGTACCCTAACGAAATTTATGTCCTTTTTTGGTGGTATTTTATCACTTCTGGGGTTTTTATTTTTTGTGATATAAACAAAAAAAGACAGAAAATTAAAAAAAACAACTATACTTTTTACTTTCGATTATAAAAATATCCAATAAACTCAAATTTCGTCATAAATTTAGGCCAAAATGTATTTTGCTATATGTTGTTGGTAAAAAGGAAATCCCAATAGGTATAGATTAATTGGTTTGTGCGAAAGTTATAAAAATATCCAATAAACTCAAATTTTGTCATAAATTTAGGCCAAAATGTATTTTGCTATGTGTTATTGGTAAACAAAATCCCAATAGGTATAGATTAATTGGTTTGTGTGAAAGTTATATTGTCTACAAATGGTGGTATAGATATTGGAATTTATGCCTTTTTTTTGCTATACGGCACTGCGCTAGTTTACCTGACAATTGCAAGGTCATGCAATACTGTACATAAATGAAATTTATGTCCTTTTTTTCACACAAATAGAGCTTTTTGTGGTATTTGACCACCTCTGGGGTTTTTAGCGCTATAAACAAAAAAAAAGATATTTTCTCATTTCTGTCATAAATATATTTAAAAAATCTAATTTTATCATAAATTTAGGTCAAAATGTATTTTGCTACATATCTTTGGTAAAAAAAATCCCAATAACTGCGTATTAATTGGTTTGTGTGAAAGTTATGTGGGCACCCATGATCTCTCCATTGGTATATGTGCGCCTACTATGGAAGTTCTATTAATAGTTCCTACTATGGAACTATTGAAATTTTAGAGTTAGGGCCACTGTATACAGAGGACCCTTGATGCACGACTGTGGCTTACGTCCTGGTTGTTGGACTCCATGAATTTTGGACTTCATGAATTTTCACAAATTTGTTACGATGCCCAAAAGCTTAAAACTAAATGTTTTTGTTCTATGCACATGCCCATTACATGCTTGACACTGATGATCCGTATGGAGTGGGTATATGCTGTCTGACCTACGTTTGGAGGCTGTGGAGGAGGCTGGAGCGGTTGCCATTTGATCATATTTGTGCCTTATTTGACCACTCTATATCATGATGGTCAAATTTATCTGGTAAGCCTCCCTTGAGCATTGAGTGGGATGACACTTGTTGCACTTGGATGTATCTGATCACCATATTAATTGAAGATATATAACTACACTTAAGGATATTTTACACTGAGTGGGGTGATATGTGCTGCACTTGGACATATATGACCATCCTAGTGTTTGAAAACATATGAATGTATTCAAGGACTTTTCACAGTGTCCTTTTGCACTGGGACTTATTTATTCCTTTCACAGTGTTATTTTTGCTTTTTTTGCTTTTTATTATATCAATTAAGTTATTATATAGTATTCACATATTTACAGCAGCACTTTTGGGGTCCTGAACGCGGGTAGACTGCCAAAGTCTCTCACATGTGGTATCCCCATACTCGGGAGAAGTAGCAGAATGTATTTTGGGGAGTAATTCCACATATACCCATGGCATGTGTGAGCAATATATCATTTAAGTGACAACTTTGTCATTTTCCAAAAACTTGTGGTAAAAAAAAAAATTCTTCTATTGACTCAGCATGCCTCTCAGCTAATAGTTTGGGGTGTCTACTTTACAAAAAGGGGTCATTTGGAGGGGGTCACTCTTCTAATCACCTGAAGACCAAGCCTTTTCTGACACCTTTTGTTCACATGAAAAAAAATCAGTATTTTTTGCTAGGAAATTACTTTGAACTCCCAAACATTATATATTTTTTAAAGCAGACACCCTAGTGAATAAAATGGTGGGAGCTGCAATTTTTTACTTTACATATTAGTCAACCAGTGTTTTTTCAGACACAGCGGATCACCGATCCACAGAAAGAACCGAAGATGTTGGCTCGGTCATGTGATCAGCTGTGTCCAATCACAGCTGATCACATGTAAACAGGGAAATGCCAATCATCGGCATTTCTCTCCCCACGAGCTGTCACACTGACATCTCGAGAGGAGAGGAAAGCCGGTAAACGGCATTCCTCGGAGGGGACATGTACACAGATCATCAGAACACTGATGATCAGTTTGCCCTGATGATCTGTGTAGCCCCAGCAGCACCACCTGTCAGTGTCCATCAGTGCCAGCTCTCAGTGCTCATCCATGCCACCTGCCAGTGCCCATCAGTGCCACATTTCAGTGCCCATCAGTGCCACATCAATGCCACATATCAGTGCCCATCTAAGCTGCCTTTCAGTGTCACCCATCAGTGCCAGTCAGTGCCGCCTATCAATGCCAGTCAGTGCCGCCTATCAGTGTGTATCAGTGCCCGTCAGTGCTGCCTATCAGTGCCTCCTAACAGCGCCAGTCAGTGCCAGTCAGTGCCGCATATCAGTGCCATATATCAGTGCCACCTATCAGTGCCATATATGAGTGCTGCCTTTCAGTGCCCATCAGTGATGTCTGTCAATGCCCATCAGTGCCACCTACCCGTGCCTCCTCATCAGTGCCCATCAGTGCCACCTATCAGTGTCCATCAGTGCAGCCTATCAGTGCCCATCACTACAGCCTGATTAGCGCATGCCAGTGAAGGAGAAAAATCACTTATTTACAAAATTTTATAACAAAAACTAAGAAAAAACTTTTTTTTTCAAAATTTTCAGTGGTTTTTGGTTTAAGAAAAAATAAAAAACCCAGAGGGGATTAAATACCACCAAAATGAAGCTCTATCTGTCACAAAAAATGATAAAAATTTCATAGGAGTACAGTGCCGCAATTGTCATTCAAAGTGCAACAGCGCTGAAAGCTGGAAATTGGCCTGGGCAGGAAGGGGGTATAAGTGCCCTGTAGGCTAGTGGTTAAATAGATACCAAACATAACATGCTTTAAAACTGCACCGTGCAATGGCGACAAACTGCATACATTTTTAATATCCATAGTCGATGCTTTAAAAGCCTTTACAGGCTACCATTTTAGATTTACACAGGAGGTCTAGTGCTAGAATCACTGCCCTCGATTTGACATTCGTGGAGATACCTCACATGCATGGTGCAACCGCTGTTTACATACCGCCACTGGGTCAACGTTTGCACACACAGTTGCACGCATGGGGGAGGGGTGAGGGTGCTTTTTTTATTTTTTTGGGGGGGTTAGTTATTTTGATTTTTTTTTATTCATTTTACCCTGTCCCTTTAATTTTTTTTTTGACCACTTTTATTGCTATCACAGGGAATGTAAATATCCCCTGTGACTGCAAAAGGCATTGATAGGTATTCTTTTTTGAGAAATCTGGGGTCTATTAGACTCTAGATATCTCCTCTGCCCTTACATCATCTGATCTCATCAAGATCAGTGTAATCAGATGCTTTCCTAATTTAAAAATGGCGGTGTTTATAGCCTGCGAAACTGAAGTGATGAAATGCTCGTAGCTTCCGATTTCTTAGACTATAGAGATGATTGGCACCATTCCGGTCTCCAATCAGCTCTATGGTCATCTGGTAGAAACACCGGTTGCATTCTCAGGTTCCCCCAATGGCACGGCACTGCTCGAGAAAGCCATGGAAGGCAGCAGAGGGCATCTTCTCCCGCTGCTTGTAAAAGAAATCCTGCAGCTAATCAGCCATTAGAATTGTTTTTACATGAAAGTTGATCGCCGGCTGAAAAAAATTATACCAGGATATGCCTGCAGCTTCAGGCATCATCCTGGTATAACCACTCAAAGTGCAATGATATACCAGTACATCACTGGTCCTTGTTGGGTATATATGCCATGTTCTTTTTTTTATGCAGCCTGTGGGCTGAATGCAAAAAAGAGAAGAAATGTTTGCAACAAAAACTGTGTGGTATGCCCACTATTAGACTATACCGCTCTGCATCCATCCATTTCTAATGGCGGGCACACATTCCTCTATTCACATCAATCAATGTGGATGAAGAAATCACTGCCAAAAAAAATTATAAAATATATATGCCGAAGCATAGGGGCCATCCACCCACTGGCCAACCCAGGCCCCCATGCTTGGGCATATATGCTCTTTTTTAACTGTGGATGAAAAATCTCATCCAACAGCACTGCACACACTTGCTTATGTATATTCTGAGAGCAAGACCCTGTTGCTGTCAAAATAAATAGATTAGTGCTGCAACGGAATGGCATTCCTGCAAAGAAAACAGCAATGGTTAACAATAAAACAGTAACTCAATAGAACAACTTTTTAAATTGAAATATGTACCAAAAAATATTATAAAAGATATATGCCAAAGCATATATCCATCCACTTGCCACCCCAGGACCCCATGCTTGGACATATATGCTCTTTTTTTAACTGCGGATGAAAAATCTCATCCAACAGCACTGCACACACTTACTCCTGCAAATAAAACAGCAATGGTTAACAATAAAACAGTAACTCAAAAAAACAGTAACAGTAAAACTGTAACAGTAAAACAGTTACATAGTTAGTCTGGCTGAAAAAAGACAAAAGTCCATCCAGTTCAACCATTTAAAAAAAAAAGTTATAATCCTATACCCACAGTTGATCCAGAGGAAGGCACAAAAAAACCCATGAAAGCATGATCCAATTTGCTCCTGCAGGGATAAAAAAATTCCTTCCTGATACCCTGAGAAGCAATTTGAAATTCCCTGGATCAATTTTACCTATAAATGTTAGTATCCATTTATATTCTTTGTATCTAGGAAAGAATCCAGGCCTTTTTTAAAGCAATCCACGGATCTGGCCAGAACCAACTCTTGAGGGAGTCTATTCCACATGTTCACAGCTCTCACTGTGAAGAAACCTTTCCATATTTGGAGATTAAATTTCTTTTCCTTCAGATATAGAAAGTGTCCACTTGTCCTTTGTGATGACCTCAGGGTGAATAACTATACACCAAGTTCACTATATGAACCACTGATGTATTTATACATTTTGATCATATCCCCCCTTAATCTCTTCTCCTCAAGAGAGAATAAATTCAGTTCTTCTAATCTTTCCTCATAGCTGAGCTCCTACATGCCTCTTATGAGTATGGTTGCCCTTCTCTGTACTTTCTCCAGTTTCCCAATGTTCTTTTTGTGAATTGGTGCCCAAAACTGAACTGCACTGAACTGAACTGTACAGTAACTCGAAAACAATAAAACAACTATTTGTGTTTTTTTAATTGTTCAATTTGTTTTTTTTTTTACTTTAATCCAGATGGTAGGGTCTCTTAAAATGCGATAGCCAGTTTTCTGAATACCTAACATCTTTTGAGACCCTGGGTATATACTGTATGTGCCCTAGACTGTGCCATGCTGTACCCTATACTAATAGTCCTATACTAATAGTGTATGGTAGGGACAGAAGCAGTCCTTGAGGCAGAGACCAGAGGACAAAAAAAGCAGGTGTCACGCCTAATTCCGTGACTGCTACAGACATGACATCTTTTTTGGGGTACCAGGAATGGAATCAGCAAAATGCCTGTCATGCAGCCAGCTAACTGCATTTGGGTTGGGGGGTTGGACCATAGCATTTTCTGGATACAAAAGGCCATGATGATCTCTTTCTGGAATTTTAGGAAGTATCCAGTATGTCCAGTTGCTTTGTAAAGCACAAAAGCGTTATATAGAGCCAAGTGAACTAAATAAACAGACACTTTTTTGTATCAAAGTCTGGCTTTTCGGGAAACTAAGTACGGCTTCATCATCTGGTCATTGAAGTCCACTCCTCCCATGTTAAGGTTATAGTCGTGGACACAGATGGGCTTCTCAACAACACCAGCTGCTGTGGGAATTTGGATGGTCATTTTTATCTGCGTGAATGGAAGACAGGACGAAAACATCCTGCATCCTGTTTGTCCTTCCACTTCACTGCGAGCAATTCATAATTTCTCAAGCAGGCTTTTTCCCCTTCTTAAGACGGGTATTTACAAGCAGTTGGGGGAAACCCCAGTGATTATGTTGCATGGGGCCACTTGCCCCAACTCCAAGATTGTACAAATGTCTAAATAGTGGCACGCTTGAAAAAAAGTGTCCATGTATAAGTAGTAAAACCCATATGGAAAAAGTATAACACCAAGTCCCAAACTATCTTGCTACTGCTCCCCATGTAGTCTGGGCATCCGGGGGCTCCACGTGACTATCTTTTCTCTCCTAAATCAAAAACTTACATATATAGCCTGTTGCCCTCTCAGAGGTCTTATACATCTTGACCCCATATCTGGCACGCTTGCTGGGGAGAAATTCTTTGAATACAGGGCAGCCAGAAAAACACAGATGTTTTGCTGGGGACTATAGATATCTGCAAATTTTTGGTTAAGGTGATTTACAAGGGTCTGAATTTTGTGGAGCTGGTCAAATTCAAGGTCACCCCGAGGATGACAGAGTGTATTGTCGATGAAATGCATAAATTGCATTATATTCTCATATTCATATCTATGCCTGGCCATGGCAGCAGAGAACATGGGCATATGATGAATTGGGTCTGTGGACCAATACAACCGCAATTCATTTTTTTTAGTAATGCCCATGTTGAGGGTTAGACCCATAATGACTTTGAAATTCGAAAACTGTAATAGGTTTCCATGCAAATGGTCTGGCAAGGTTTGAATTTGGGTTGGCGGTGATAAACTGTTGTGCATATAAATCAAGGGGAGTAGTTAAATTTGCTGTTTCCACTTGAATTCCAGGTTGGGCAGTGAATAGGGGAAGTATGGGTGCTGCAGAATTTGTGGGCTGCCAATCAGGATTTGCAAGCACATCCGGAACGACATTATGGGCTGTACGGACCTGTGTGCAAATTCTTAGTGGCTGTGGGACACTACTTGTGCTTGCCATCACACCAGATTGTACTGCACTTATGGGACTGGCCACGGCACCAAGTGATACTGCAGTCCTGGTATGTATAAGACCAGGATGTACAAGGCCACTGGTGCTTAGCAGTTCACCAGAAGGTAGAGCGGCACTAGTACTGGCACTCTGCTACATATGAAATCATCATGCAATTGTACCACTTCAGCAACCTGGAAACAGGGTCGGGTGTGCCTGACCTTAGCAGGCACCTGTACTCCATCAGCTGAGCTATCTGTCAGGGTGCCGCTTCTGTCCTACAGATTCCTATTCTGAGGCAGATTCTGTCAGTGAGGTTTCCCCTTCGCTCTCCTCTGACATGCTCAGAATCCTATTGTCAGGGATGCGGGTGTGACCAGAAGTGTGTGGACTGACACAGGGAAACGCAAGCTTCAGATATGGTATAAATAAGACAATTTATTAGGACTAACAATACAAACATAAACGCAGTGCACCAAACCCCAAGCTAACACAAATACATACAACAAGGTGAAATAAACCTAAACCTAAACTGATACAGATACACAGGTACATACACATATAGAGCACAACGTAGTCAGGCAGGCCGGGTCGATAACTATCGGGCAGGTAGGTACAGGAGCAGGCGGAGAGTAGTCAAGTCACGAGCCGGGTACAGCAACTAACGGACAGGTAGGTACAGGGGGTCAGGCAGAGAATGGTCAGGGTCACAAGCCAGGGATCAAACAGGAGAAGTCAGCAGAGGTCAGGATCAGGCAGGGTCGGCAACAAGTCAGGCAGAAACAGGAACAGGAATGCAGGTTACAAGATACAGGGGCCCATGGAAAAACACACACCAAGGCACAGACTGCAGGTCTGGCCATCCCTTAAATACACTACCTGCAATCAGCCCCAGGTGATGGCTAATTGCCGAAGTGAACCTCTGGTTGTTGAGAGCACCCGCTGGCCAGCCCTGGTACTGCAGCCCACAAGGCAGGTGAGTCCCACCACTATTGGCAAGTCCATTCCTGACCCCTATAGGCCTCTTCACTAGAGTACCTTTTGTTGGACATTTTGTCCACTAAATTTATAGGTACCTAGTGCGACTCACAGGACAAAGAGCACCTGGCTGTCAGGGACTGCTTGAACCGCTACAAAAATAAAAAATTTACCTGCAGGTGCTAACAGAGATCAAACCTGATTCTGCAAACACTGCAGTTTTGTGTGCATTGTATCAAGTGACAGTGATCTACTGACACTGCATTTTCTGGGGGAGAAAGGGGGTGTTAAGCATAGGGGCTAAACACAGGTGCTGGCAGGTGCTGGAGCTGATCCCACTAACTCTACATTTTTGGGGACACTATACTATTGTGAACTCTGGTATAGTGCTGATCTGATCAAAGATATTGATCCGTTCAGTCATTATACTAACAATGGAGGTTTATTGTGTATGTGAGCGTGTTCCTGACAATCAAGAGGTTAAATGTAACGACTGTAGTGGCGGGCAATCTGATGCTATCTGGGAGGAACATTAACTGACTCTAACGATATCTGAAGTCGCCAGAGAGAGAAGATTGCCTCATTTGATGTGTGATAGGCCAGGGATCAATCAGCAGATCCAGACCGAACATCACTGGACTGAATTTGTTGATTGATCTCTTGGGCACCGGATCATGGCAGACACGAGTATATATGTGAATTTGCACAGAGAGCCCGCCCTGTAATAGTATTACTGCTATAAGGCAGACTTTAAGTGGTTAATGAACAAACTAAATAAAAAACAAACAAAAAAGTTTAAGTAGTAATGGTTACAAAGGGAGGAGCCTGAACATGTGCCGAGCGGAAGATCAATGTGAGATTTCCCGGCACCAGGAGCCTCCAATGTCCCGTCAGATAAAGAAAGAAATCCCTGAGGAGCTGCTGCTGAGACCTACCTATGTGCGGGTACAGTCCCCCTTGAAGGAGTGTGTGTCCTGCGGACCCTGCCATGTTGGGTTGAGCGATGGAGGGAGACGGAGCTGAGGTAGAGGAGGAGAGCAGAGATCCCTGGCAGCTGGAAGGAGCTGAATGGATGCCGAGTGGTCACGTGACCCGCCGCAAGGGAATACTGGGAGGTGAGAGAAGCTAACCGCCGTGGAGGAGTGAGGGAAGCCTCAGGTCTCCCCTCTCTTTTACCGGACTGTAGCTGTTGCTGCCGAGACCTCTGGAGACATACTGAGGGAGCCCCCCCCCCTGAAGGCTCCTGTCATCTGGAGGGAATACTGAAGCTAGCAACCATCCCCCCCAGGAGAGAGCATCGGAAGCTGTCTCACTCGGAGTGGAGGAAGAAGGAGCTAAGAGAGTGATTGACAGCAGCAGACTATCCCTGGGAATGACTAATATCAGCCAAAATATAGAAGATTATTATTATTATTATTATTATTCAGTATTTATAAAGCGCCAATAGTTCGCTCAGCGCTGTACATTACAAAGGGGGACAGAACATGTGACAGAACAATACCAATACAATGCAAAACATGAGGGGATCGAGGGCCCTGCTCTTTCAAGCTTACAATCTAGGAGGGAGGGGATGGTGGCACAGGAGGAGATAGCTGTGGGGGATGGAGTGGTAGGAAGAGTGGAGGAGGTCGGCAAGTTAGCAGGGGGCGGGGTAGGCTTCCCTGAAGAGATGGGTTTTCAGGGTGCGCCTAAAGGAGAGGAGAGTAGGTGATAATCTGATGGGTTGGGGCAGGGAGTTCCAGAGGATGGGTGACACCCTGGAGAAGTCCTGGAGGCGGGCATGGGAGGAGGAGACCAGGGAACTAGAGAGAAGGAGGTCTTGTGAGGAGCGGAGTGTGCGTGCTGGGCGGTACTTGGATATTAGGTCAGTGATGTAGTTCGGGGCAGTATGGTGGACAGCTTTGTACGTCAGTGTTAGGATTTTGAATTTGATCCGTTGCGCAATCGGAAGCCAGTGGAGGGATTGGCAGAGGGGGGTGGCGGAAACGGAGCGGTTGGAAAGGTGAATGAGTCTGGCAGCCGTATTCAGGATGGACTGAAGCGGGGATAGCCAGCGGCGAGGCAGGCCAGTGAGGAGGGAGTTGCAGTAGTCGAGTCGCGATATGATGAGGGAGTGGATGAGCTGTTTAGTGGTTTCTGGAGTTAGGAACGTGCGGATTTTGGCGATGTTGCGGAGGTGGAGTCTGCATGAGTTTGTTAAAGAGTGGACTTGGGGCTGGAAGGATAGGTTGGAGTCCAAAATGACACCAAGTACTCTGGCCTGCGGGGCGGGTTTGATGGTGGCGTTGTTGGACATGATGGAGAAGTCAATGGGGGGTGGTGTCCGGGCTGGAGGGAAGACAAGAAACTCGGTTTTGGAGAGGTTCAGTTTAAGGAAGTGGAGCGACATCCAGTCTGATATGTCGCTCAACAGGTGTGTGATTCGGGCGGAGACCGAGGGGGTGAGGTGGGGGGTTGAGAGATAGATTTGTGTGTCGTCGGCATAGAGGTGGTAGTTGAAGCCGTGAGAGTGTATGAGTTGGCCAAGGGAGGAGGTGTAGATGGAGAAGAGAAGGGGCCCGAGGACAGAGCCTTGGGGGACCCCAACAGAGAGGGGGAGTGAGAGGGAGGTGGTGGCATTATAGGTAACGCTGAAAGAGCGTTGTGACAGGTAGGATGAGAGCCAGGAGAGAGCAGAATCTCTGAGGCCGAGGGAGTGTAGTTTTTTGAGGAGGAGGGGGTGGTCGACTGTGTCAAAGGCCGCAGAGAGGTCAAGGAGTAGGAGCACTGAATAGTGGCCATTAGCTTTGGCGGTTAGCAGGTCGTTGGAGAGTTTGAGTAAGGCGGTTTCGGTGGAGTGTAGGGGACGGAAGCCGGACTGTAGGGGATCGAGGAGGTTGGAGATATAGAAAAAATAGTGGATTCGGAGAACGTCGAAGAACAAGAGAAGACCTCACAATTGCCCACTAACATAGAAATAGCAGAAATGTTTAAAGGACTAGAAAGATCCATAAAACAGGAAATGGTGAAATACACAAAGATTTGGGGCAGGTACTATCAAGGGTGGAAGAGACGGAAGAAAAATTGGATAAACATGCCCAAGTTATACTGAATTTAGAAAAACAGATGACGGAAATGAGAAAAGATTAGAGGAATCTGCTATATAAATTGGACGACCAGGAGAATAGGGATCGAAGATGTAATATAAGGATACGATGTCTGCCAGAGATCTCTCTAGGAGAAGATTTGATGGAAACAATAGGAAAAATGCTTGATATAGTAATGGACAGAACTGCAACAGAGCCTCTTAAATTGATAGAGTATATAGAATTGGAAGATTCCAGCAAGAAGGTAGAAAGGAAGATCCGAGAGATGTGATTGTTCAATTCCATTACTATCGAGATAAAGAAGAGCTTTGGAAGAGGATAAAAGGAAGAGCAGCAATAAAATATGGCGAAGTAAATCTACATATGCTGACTTAGCAGTGGAAACTTTAACAAGAACGAGAACATTGAAACCATTACTAGAACAAATGAGAAAGCAGAACGTTCGATACAGCTGGGGATTCCCAGCATGCCTAATCGAATGGAAAAACGGTCGTTCAGCAAGACTGAGATTCCCAGAAGATTTGAGAGACTTTTGTGAGAGTCTTGAGTTGCAGAAAATAGTTATTCCTGGTTGGGAGGAAGGGGAGAGGGAGATGGGAGGTATAGAAAAAGAGGGGTGGCAGGTAGCTCCTAGAGGGAATAGATAGTAGAAATAATAATGGGAGGAAAGGAGGAGAAAGAGGGGTAGGTGTAATATTTTTTTTTCTTCTCTCCCGCTCTCCCCCTTCTGCCCCCTCATCCCCACACCTGTTTCTGTGGGGGGGGGGGAGAGAGAGGGGAGGGGGGAATTTTTTTTTTCACCCCTCTCTTGCCTCTCCTCTGGTTCCTAGCGTAAGGTGGGACATTGGAGATGGGACAGGCAAACTGGAGAGGTGTGCAGGGTCTGAGCTCCACCTTAAGGTTGAATCAATGGTGGGATTAGGACCACAAATGATTCATAGGCAATTTACAAGCCTAAAAGAGGTTAGGGAGGGTTATGAGCGGGGTAAAGGGTGGGGAAGGAGTAGGGGGGTAGGGGTAAGTTTTGTGCTTTGAGTGAAGGATAGAGGTAAACTAAGCATGAAGTGACCTATAATGTTAAGGGGTTAAATAGTCCAGGGAAAAGGTATAATATTCTAAGAGAACTTCAACAAAAATGTACTGCAGTGGTGTTTATACAGGAAACACATTTAGTGCAGGAAACAAATGTGAAGATATACTCCAGATACTATCCAACTTGGTATTATGCAGACTCCCCGACCAAACGTGCTAAGGGTGTGGCAATAGGTCTGGCTAGAAATATAAGGTTTAAGTTGGAAGAAAAGATGGAGGACCCGGAGGGGCATTTCCTGTTCAAAAACGGGTAAATAGAATGTACATTACCAAACATTTATTGCCTTAATAAAAAACCCGAGGTTTATTTAAAAAATACTCTGAGGAAGCTATTGGACTTTAAAAAAGGCAAAATAATTGTGGCAGATTTTAATTTTTGCATGGATCCTCAGATAGATATGATGTCATGTCTGCAGAGAGAGGGAAGTAGGGCCTTGAAAACTATAAGGAGAATGTCAACTTGTAGATATCTGGAGAATTAAATATCTGAAAGATAGGGATTATACTCTCATGCACATGAGACGTATTCAAGGTTAGATTATATAATGTTGGACCATAGACTCGTGGAGTCCCTGGTTAAAGTAAACATAGAAGCCATAACAATATCGGATCATGCACCTGTCACAATGAAGTTAATATGGGGAAGAGAGCAAAATAAGTTAAACACTTGGAAATTAAATGATATACTCCTTCAGGATCAGGAGACGGAACAGAGGATAAAAAAAGAAATAGATCACTATTTTGAAAGAAATAAGACTGAAGGAGTGTCAGTGGCAACGGTGTGGGAAGCCCATATGGCCTATATTAGAGGAGTTTTGATAGCGATTGGAGTGAGGAAAAAAAAGAAAGAAAAGAGAAAATAAATACGCTTCTTAGGGATCTGTGTGAATTAAAACAGAAACATAAAAAGAGAATAACAAAAGAGATTGAGCAGAGTATGTTAGATAAACGAGAAGAACTAAGCACTTTACTGGAGGAAGAAAGGAGGAGAGCTTTTAATAGGGTGATAAGTGAGAGATACTGCTGGGGACATAGACCAGGGAAATATTTAATGAGAGCACAGGGAAAAAAGAAAACTAGGAATTATATAGAGAATATAGGCTATAAGAATGGAGAATTAGTATATTCAACTAAGGAGATTGCAAAAGGTTTTAAAAAATACTGTAGTAAGTTATGTAATATCACTCCCCATAGGACTATAAGAGAAGAAGAAAGGAAAAAAACAGATATACCTAAAAGAGGAGGGATTACCCAAATTAAGAGAAGAATAGTTAATATTTCTTGAAAAACCAATAACGCAGGAGGAAATTCAGGTAGCATTGAAGAGTACAACAGCAGGGAAAAGCCCGGGACCTCATGGGTATACTGTGAGATACTATAAAAAGTGTAAAAATCAATTAATACCCAAGTTGAAGATATATATGAACGCATTGGGAGGAGAGATGAAAATGAGGGAGGAGTCCTTGCAAGCTCATGTTACAATCATACAGAAAGAAGGAAAAGACGGTACTTAGTGCTCTATTTATAGACCGATATCGCTTTTCAACACAGATACTAAACTATATGCAAAAGTTATGGTAAATAGGTTGAAAGACTTAATACCAGATTGGATTCATATGGATCAGGTGGGGTTTGTCCCAGGGAGGGAAGGTAGGGACAATGGATTGAGATCTTTACTTCTTATCCAAAGAAGCAAGAGAGAGAAACCCCCGCATTGTTACTAGCCGTGGATGCAGAAAAGGCGTTTGATAGGTTAAACTGGGAGTATATACTAGATACATTGGAAGTCTTGGGGATAGGTCCCAGAATGAGAGAATGGATAAGGAAGCTATATAGTCAACCCTCGGCTGTAATAAAGGTAAATGGAGAGCTATCAGAGTTCTTCAGGATGTATAATGGGACACGACAGGGATGCCCACTGTCACCTTTACTGTTTGTTCTGTCCCTGGAATCTCTCCTAGCAACGATAAGGAAAAATATAGACAAAGGGATTTGGATAGGAGAGACAGAGCATAAGGTAGCAGCATATGCTGATGATATGCTGTTTTATGTGGGTAACCCAAGGATAACATTGCCTAACCTAATGAAAACACTGAAGGAGTATGGTGAATTGTCAAACTTAAAAATTAATTCAACTAAAACTGAGATCTTAAATGTTAACCTTCCAATTAAAGAGAAAAAAAAATTTACAATGAGAATTTCACTTTTCCTGGAAGGAAAAAGAACAAAAATATCTGGAAATAAATTTAACCACATCCCCAAAGAATTTGTATAGAGCAAACTACATCCCATTAATAAACAAGATAAAAGATGAATTAAGAAAATTAGGGACAAGCGCTCTATCTTGGATAGGGCGAATACATTTGATAAAAATGGTAATTGTCCCAAAAATTCTGTATAAATTCCACATGATGCCTATAAAGCTTCCAGGAATGTATTTTGGAATAATTTAAAGAATGCTAACAAGATATATCTGGGGAAATAAAAAAACCTAGAATAAGCTATGAAGTTCTATGTAGAGATAAAGCTAATGGGTGACTGGGTGTTCCAGATTTTAAGAGATATTATAACTCAGTAATGTTAGCACAAATTTTTGATTGGACACATAATGCAATGGGGAAACGTTGGATAAATATAGAAAATACACTAAGTGAGACACATTTGAATAGGATAATATGGTTGCCACCACCCTATCGTAAGTTGGCAGAAAGCACAAGTATATATACACAAAATGTTTTAAAAATTTGGGCTATAGTTCACAAAGAAAATGAGATGGGAATTTAATTCTACGCTGATGCCTATAGTGGACACAGACTTTTTTCCACCTGGAAAAGAAAGTATTGTGGGGAAATGGATAAAGAAAGGAGATGCACAATTAAGGGACATAATGAAGGGGGAAGAAATATGTTCCTTTCTGGAACTGAAAAATAGGAATGAGTTGTTTGCTAGATTGGATGAGTGGCGATATTTTCAATTAAAACAGTTTGTAGGAAAGCTCCCTGACCTCTAAAGACAAAAGCTGAGTGGAACCCATTTGAACAATTACGTAGTACACGGGGGGGATGGGAAACATGGGACTTCTAGAATTTATAAAATTCTCACTAGAATGACAGGTGTCACTGGGCCTTTGTATATGGAGAAATGGGAAAAGGAATTAGGTGTATTACTAGATGAGAAAAAAAGAAAGATTTATAGATTAACACATGGGACTGCAAAATATGAAGGTGGTGGAAATTAACTATAAATGTTTAGGTGGTATATTACACCGAGTGTAGCACATAGACAATGCATAGATAATTCACCTTTGTGTTGGCATGGATGTAGGATAAGGGGCACAATGGCACATATCTGGTGGGAGTGTCCTAGAATTCAAGAGTATTGTGAGGGAATAATTCACCAGATTAAGGAGATAACGGGGATAAAAATTTCAAAAGACCCAGTGACATGTCTTCTGCATGGAACTGAGCATACAGTGGAGAAATTTAAAAACTTAGGGTTATTTTATTATATAAATGCAGAAAAGGGTTTGATACCCAAATTCTGGAAAGAACAAGAGGCACCAAAAATAAAGGATTGGATAGGAAGGGTGGACGATATATATAGCATGGAAGGACTATATCATATAGATGAAGATAAAATAGAGAGATTCCATAAAAGGTGGGAAAAATGGGATGATTTTAAGAAATCAAATCAATATGCAGAAATGTAAGAAATAGAGGGTATCCCAAGGACTTCCATGTTAAGTGAAGAACGTGGAGCTATAAAAAAAAAAGGGAAAAGAGAGAAGAAATAGAGACTAGGGAGGGGGAGGGAGTGAGGGGGTAGGGATGGGTTTTTTGTATGGGGGTAGATAAAATTGCATATGGATTGTGTATTTAAATGTTAATAATGACTTAATGAATAAGAGAGCTGATTATTTTTATTGTATGAAACAGCTGAAATTTGAAAAAAACTAATAAAATATTATAATAAAAAATAGTAATGGTTACAAAATTAGAAATAAACAAATCAGCAAGAAAATAGTAAAGGGAGAAGGGGTTAAATTGGAACAGATAAACAAGAGTAGATAAGAAAGTAACAATGTCACTTTTGTAACTCTCATCTAAACAGTGTTTATAAAGATGGTGGGTGGTTTGCTGTTGGATCTTTTGTGCTTGTTTTGTTTCAATGTTTGTTGTTTACATCTGTAATTATTTGAAATTAAACCGGTGTAAAATTGTGTTGGTTGATAAAGAAGGGTAATAATAATTGCAACAATAATCAAAGTAGGGGTTTGCCTGTGTATATCATTTGACCTCTCACTGTCCTAATCTAAAACAATTTATGAATTCAGCTGTTTCTAGTTATTTCTTTGCAATATTCTTATTCTGTGTGTTGTAAAACAGAGAGAATAACAATGTTAACAATTTTACTACATGGCCTCTAGTAATTTTCTTTGTTCAATTTTAGGCTTTCTTTACTGATGATTATGTGCATCAACATCCTGAAGATTGGGAGAAGCTGAGCAAACTGAAAGATCTTATTGCTTGGCAGGTATAGTATGTTTTGCATCTCCAGATCAGTTTTAAAAAATTACACTGGATGTAAATTGAAGATCCTACTTACTGTATCTTCTTCATGCTTTCACACTTTATATCCCCCACTAAAGGGTGTGCATTCTATAATGTCTATATATGATCATTCTGTAGGCTCTGCTATTATAACTTTACTTCTGGAATGCAAACATTTTCAACTGTGTAGCAAAAGACTTCCTAGCCCACTCCTCCACTATGATGTCATTGAAATTGAAAATGGTCACAAATTATTCAGTAAGAAAAATTATTATAAAATATGTAAAAAAGGAAATCAGGATTGAAAAAAATCAAAATGAATGACAGGTTGTTAAAGAAAGTAAGACAGACGCAAAAAAAATCTTAACTACAATAGCAAAAAGATCAGGCAGAGTGGCCCCGCTGTGCCAGATCACGTACATGTTCATGATCTGTCATTTCCGGGTAGGGGCACTTGCATGCGTGTCCACTGCCCCGTTTGTGCTGTCATTTACTGTGGCATTAGCAGATCAGCAGGTCCAGGGCAATGATTTGTGTGGGACCTGCTGATCAGCTTAGCAAATGACAGTTCAGAGCCTTGTGTTTACTAACAACAGAGATCAGCAATGTGGTTGTTTTTGTCTGCCTGAAAATCAGTTAACCTTTTGATTGCCCCTAGAGCACAGGTGTCAAACTGGCGGCCCTCCAGTTGTTGTCAAACTATAAGTTCCATGAGGCATTGCAAGATTGACAGTTACAAACATGACTTCTAAAGGCAGAGGCATGATGGGACTTGTACTTTCACAAAAGCTGGAGGGCCGCCAGTTTGACACCCCTGCCCTAGATGTTAACCCCATCCCAGCCAGTGCCATTAGTACAGTGACAGTGTAAATGATCCTCACTGATCACTAGAGATGTCAGTGTCATTCAGTCAGCTCCCACCCAGCGTCAGTTAGTGTCAGATTGCCCACCACACTATCACAGTCGCATTATAAGTCACTGATCACCACCATTACTAGTAAAAAAAAAAAGAAATTCTGATATACAGTATATATACCATCATTTATACACTATAACTTTTGCACAAACCAATTAATATACACTTATTGGGATTTTTTTTACCAAAGACATGTAGCAGAATACGTTTTGGCCAAAATGTATGAAGAAATTAGTTTTTTTTATTTTTTCATTGGATATCTTTTATAACAGAAAATAGAGAATATAATTTGTAATCAAAATTTTCAGTTATTTTTTAATTTATATAATATAAAAACAGCAGTGATCAAATACCACCAAAAGAAAGCTCTTGGTGTGAAAAAAATGATATAATTTTCAAGTAGGTACAGTGTTGCATGACCATGCAATTGCCAGTTAAAGTAGCGCTGTGCCGAATAGCAAAAAAAATTCCCTGGTCATGAAGGTGATAATGGGTTTAATTTACTTAAGGAAAAAAAACTGCACTTTGTAAAGTGCAGTTGCACACTGTAGGAGCAGTTTCTCCAGAACTTGGTATATGAGGTAAAGCTATACTTTGCAAAGAATACTCAATCTCATGCAAGGAAAATAAAAACACAACTTTTTTGCCTGCACATGATTGGATGATGGAAATCAGCAGAGCTTCTATTCATCTACTAAGCTCTGGAGCAACTGCTGTTGCAGACTGCAGCTGTACTTTGCAAAATGCACAGTCTATTTGCCTTTAGTAAATTAACCCCCAAATCTTCCGGAACTGAAGTGGTTAAACCACATTTGCTACAGGGTTTCCCAAACAAACAGTTCATTCAGGCATGTTTGTAAACTAGCTGAAGGAAAAGAACATTGGAACATTACATCAAACTAGCAGGAAAAAAAGTTCAAAAAGCATTATTTTCCTGGATGGTAGTTAATGCTTGGAATAGACTTCCAGCAGAGGTAATAAGCCAGTCAACAGTAAATGGATTCAAACATGCTTGGGACAAACATAGATCTATGCTCAGATAAATAAATAATTAAAATAGGGCAGACTTAATGGACCACTTGATCTTTTTTCTGCTTTCACTCATTTATGGTTATATTGTAAATGACCAGTGCCATAATTTCTTTCTATTGGTTAGACTCAAATTACTTTTTTAACTACTTGCCCTCCACCCTATAGCAGAAGTACTGCTACACGGCAGCATGGCTGTGCAAAATCATGTGTGTATACTGATTTTCATTTCCAGGTAGGGATAACGAGATTGTGCGTGCCCTACTCGTGCCACTATTGGCAGCTGAAGATGTCAATCACTGGGTCCCATCTGGCTATTCCCGGAGAGGGGAGAGATCAGTGTGTAAACAACACAGATCTCTCTCCTGTCAGCATGGATATGCTAGTTTATATCTTTCTGCACAGCAGAGAGATACAAAGCAGCATATCTCCCCAGTAAAACACAGCACACAACGTGAAACACACACAGCACACAGTTAACCCTTTGATTGCCCCATTTGTTAACCCCTTCCTGTCCAGTGTCATTAGTACAGTGTCACTGCTTTTTATTAGCACTGATCACTGTATTAGTGTCACTGGGGATGTCAGTGGCTGTTAGTCAGTTCCCAAACAGTGTCAGAATGCCCGCCACAGTCCAGCTATAAGTCTCTGTTCACCGCCATTACCAGTATAAAAAAAAAATTCCAGTATATACTGTATATATATATATATATATATATATATATATATATATACCTCAATTTGTAGACACTATAACATTTACGTAAACCAATTATTATACACTTATTGGGATTTTTTTTAGCAAAGACATGTAGCAAAATACATTTTGGCCTAAATTTATGAAGAAATTCGATTTTCTTAAATTTTTTCATTGGATATGTTTTATGGCAAAAAGATAAAACTATTGTTTTAATTTTCAAAGTTGTTGGCCTTTTTTGTTTATAGCACAAACAATAAAAAATGCAAAGGTGATCAAATACCACCAAAAGAAAACTCTATATGTGGGGAAAGAACCCATAAATTTCATTTATGTACAGCTTTGCATGACCGTGCCACTGTCAGTTAAAGTAACTCAGCGCCGTATTGCAAAAAATGGCTTGGTCAGGAAGGGGGTAAATTCTCTGGAGGGCAAGTGGTTAACCTAACTATGTAACTAGTGTATGTTGTGGGCACATTTTAACCACTTGCCCTCCTGAGGATTTACCCCCCTTAATGACCAGGCCTCTTTTTGCTACTCGGCGCTGCACTAATTCAACTGATAATTGCGCAGTCATGCAATGCTGCACCCAAACTAAATTTATGTCCTTTTTTTCACACAAATAGAGCTTTCTTTCGGTGGGATTTGATCACCTGTGCGCTTTTTATTTTTCACGCTATAAACAAAAAAAGACCAAAAATTTTGAAGAAAAACAATATTTTTTACTTTCAGCTATAAAAAATATATAGTAAACTCAAAGTTAGTTATAAATTTAGGCCAAAATGTATTCTGCTACATGTTTTTGGTAAAAAAAAATCCCAATAAGTGTATATTGATTGCTTTGTGTGAAAGTTATAGCGTCTACAAACTATGGTATAGATACTGCAATTTACGCCATTGTTTCGCTATACAGCGCTGCGCTAGTTTAACGAACAATTGCGCGGTCATGCAATACGGTACATAAATGAAATTTACATCCTTTTTTCCCACAAATTGAGCTTTCTTTTGGTGGTATTTGATCGCCTGTGCGTTTTTTATTTTTTGTGCTATAAAAAAAAGGCTGACAATTTTGAGGAAAAAAAAACAATATTTTGGAGTTTTTGCTATAAAACATGTCCAGTAAAAAAAAATGTAAAATCAAATTTAGTCATATATTTCTGCCAAAATGCATTCTGTCTTTGCTAAAAAAAAAACCCCAATACGTGTAAATTAATTGGTTTACGTAAAAGTTATAGCGTTTACAAATGGCGGGAAAGATACTGGGATTCTTAATTTTTTTTTATACTAATAATGGCGGTGATCAGCGACTTATGGCTGCGATCAGTGACTTATGGCGGCGATCAACGACTTACGGCGGGACTGCGGCGGACATTCTGACACTGGGGAGGAATTGACTTGGGGTCACTGACATCCCCAGTGACACCAATACAGTGATCAGTGCAAAAAAAAAACCACTGACACTGTACTAATGGCACTGGGGAGGAAGGGGTTAACTTTATTATTCAGTGAAAGGGTTAACTGTGTGAGGGGAGTGTTTTACTAGGGGGCGGGGGTGTGTTCTGCAGGGAGACACACTGATCCGGACAGATAAACTCTTCTGTCCCGATCAGCATGTCAGGAGCTGTCAGGGAACTGACAGAGAGCAGAGCTACTGCAGCCCTGCTCTCTGTCAGTGATTGCCGCTAATCGCCGGGACACAGCCAGTAACGATCGGCTGTGACCCGGCGACTGACATCCGTGATCGGCGGGACAGGTAGGGCGGCGGCATGCCTCGCGTGCGCCCCCTACCTGTTTTGAAAACACACGTTTTAAAACATGGTTTTGCCCAGCCGTGCCGCCCTGCCGCCGTATTTCTACAGTGGCTGGCTGGCATGTGGTTAATATAGCTAATATATTGGGAAACCTAACTGTTTAAACCTATGGAAGAATTTATATGTATAGATTAGTGAACAGTCAAAAACTGCCATTTCTCTCAGCCTTTGGAAATAATACCACTGGTTGGGCTTAGATAAACCACTTTATTGTTGAGTAAAATTTATTTTATTTGTAGCATCCCTTTACTACTGAAATAAGGTTCTATAAATATTCACTAGTATGCTTATTTTGTGCAACTAATATTTCTTCCAAAGGGTCGTGGGCTTTGCTCACTGTGTATGACCATAACACTGGGACTCTTTTCTGAAAATGGGTCATTGGACTGTGTGAATATATTTGTCATGTTAGATTTCTGCTTAAAATTTTCTTTTTGTTTTATGGAGACATTTAAACTCATAAAGATCAAATGTCAAATAATCACAAACATGTAAATATTAACCATTATGTCAGATACACAATTATATAATGGAAAATTGTTTTATTTTGTTATTATCTGAAAATGAGAATAATCACTGCTGCACCATTCTGTGTAATTTAGACACCCCTGCTTGGTGCTGGAATACGAATACATGAGAAAAGGGTGACTGAGGATCTTCGCCCGTTCCATGATCGAATGGAGGAGTGTTTTAAAAGTCTGAAAATGAAGGTTGAAAAGCAATACGGTGTGAGAGAACTGGTATGAGTCCATCTAACTGGATATTTATGCAGCATTTTCAGTCTCTATATAAATGTAAATAAACAATGTAGCGCTACTCACTAACTAAAGATACATAAGTATATACATCCACAAATAATAAAGTACCACACTGTATAAATAAATCAGTGTAAATATCTACAAATAATACAGTGACACTGTGTACAAATCAGTGAAGTAAATATTACTCACTCCGTGCCAACATAAGTATAAATAAGTGAAATCATGCATATATTATTTAATTAATATAATACCACAAATTCATGTGATATACAAAAAAAAATAAGTGTTAAGTGTCAGCTCATTCCTTTTTCATAGTGACATGACCCTTCAGTACCACCTGGAGCATCTCCTTTACTTTCTAATTGAAAGTAAATACAATCCCTGTGCCCCCATTCAGTGCAATATCTAGAATCAGCAATCTATTAGCAAGCTTGCAAAGCAGATTAGCTCTATTTGTAATTTATTGAGTTGGGGAGACATGCTTGAGTATTTCCTCATCAGTGAGTGATGTCAGATATTATTACTGATTATTGTGACATTTCAGCAGATAAGGCATAAGTGTATTTAAAGCAAAACTGCAGTTTTTTTAAATGAAGACAACACAAAAGAAATAGTCCAGGAAACAAAAAAGAAAGAAAAAATGATTTCACTGCAGTACTCAAATTTTATCCGCAGTTGTCCCCCTTAGTAATTGAATTCTGTCATCAGACTGAGGGGTGAAAGTCAGCAAGTGTCATTTAATGCATTTGCTCTGACCCCAGGCTGCCATGGGCCAGTCACCTGGGGTGGCGGTATAACTCCAGCTTAGACGTAGTGTAATACTACACTGAACAGTGTTTACATATTAATACATGAGCATTGTTTAGTGCAACAGTAAGCACCACCCACCATAGGGGAAGGCAAGGATATAATGCTGAATGAGCGGGTTTAATTTATGAAAGTTCCTGAAGGAATAATTGATTTCAACAATCTGTGCTGACTCTATAGCAGATTCTGAATTTGCAGGATTAGGGAAATAAAAGGAGACTATAACTGGTTGTTCAGGGTGGCAAAAATTGTCTGAAACAATTCTTCCATTAGACTCTTCCATAAAATAGATATATTATACTTTTGTGGTAAATCTAAGATCACACAAATATTTTGCAGCCTGACATTGATGATGGACGAGTGGGCAGGCCAAGATCCATGCTAAGATCTTATCGACAGATGTCTGTTATTTCCATGTCCTCAGTTGGATCTGAATGCAGCACTCCAAACAAGACAGAAAGGTTAGTCCAAATTCTGGCACTAAGCTACAGGCATCTGGCCTTGAGCACTTGGCTTCTGTATGATAAACTTCGGGTTCAGCCTGATTCACAAGAGTCATTAGCAAAAATGATTGGGCAGGGAACATATCACATAATGCTTACAGACACCTATAGTTATATCAAATTACCACTCAAACCATAAATTATGTTTTTCTGTAAGCCATAAAAGTTAAGACAAAGGGGAGATTTTCTAAAACTGGTGCACTCAGAATCTAGTGCAGCTGTGCATGGTAGCCATTAAGCTTCTAACCTTCAGCTTGGTCTATTAAGCTTTGACAATAAAACCTGAAAGCTGAGTGGTTTCTATGCAGAGCTGCACCAGATTTTGCACTCTCCAATTTTAGTAAATAACCCCCCAAACTGTCTCATGCTCCTGGCCAACCATGGTTTTGCACACACATGTTTGCATTTCGATATCCATGGCAAACTGTGGCTGAGCACATAAAGTATTATACACTGCCCACATTAAGGAAAGGTATGGCAATTACACATCGGCCTCTCCTGTTGACATTACATCATCATGTGTGTGTTGTTCACTAAAATTTGGTTCATTTATTCCACTTAACAAATCTGAGGTTGTACTTACTTTATCTGTCTATTCTCTGAATTGTATTTATTTTGGGCTATATTTTTTTCACTAATCAGGATGTTTATTACTTGATCTGCCCTTGTGTTGATTTAAAACACTTTTTGGGGAGACCCTATATGTTGGACAGACATGTATTCAGCAACATTGGGACATTGCTTTTTGAAAGGTAAAAGAAAAAGTACGGGTCCTGGTCTGCTAAGAGAAGGTAGGGTCCACACAATTGCTGCACTCTATTCTTTAGACAAAGGTGATATTTTCAAGGGGAAATTTGCACTTACACAACTATGAGTGGCCTATTGTTTTAAAGAATCACAGGAGACCATATTTATTGACTTGCATGCTTCCATACCCCAGAAGAGAGTAAAAGTGTATAAAGAAGATCAGCAAATAATTACTGCTCTTTTTTAAAAAAAACTATATAAATATACATAGTTTAGTAACATTATATTCAGTTGTGTCCCCATTTTCAGGTTTGAGCCATATTCGCAAATGAGCTGCAAATATATATGAGAGATGTTACACATCCTGGCCATTTGTGGCCCTCCATACTCCCTTCAGGAAGCTATTGAATAATATGGGCTCAGACTAATAGGTTGCTTTTTCTCTACAGCTTCAGTGAACTGTCAAAGCAAGGTTATTATTAAGTGGGACTTTTAAGAATAATTGATGAGGAGTACTAGTTTTTGGTTTTAGAATTCATTTTTTATTTTAACTATGTATTTTGACTGTATGCTGCTATGCAGAGGACAGTGATGTCAAACTAATGTTTAAAATAAAATACATTTATACAGGGCTTTTTTTCTGGCAGGAATGTGGGGGAACTCAGTCACCTGCAGCACTGAACACATGTAATGGCAAGGGGTGTTGGGGTATGCTGGAGAGTCTATTGATGCTGGCTGTTGGAGGATCTATTGTCACTGGAGGGAAGATATATTTGTGTGGGGGTCTACTGTTGTTGGGGGGTCTTATGTGGTTTGGGGGGGCCAGTTATTGCGGGGAGAGATCTACTGGGAGATATGTTGTTGCTGCTGGGGTGGTATTTTGTTGTGGTGGGTTTATTGTTGCTGGGGGAGTCTATTGTTGATGGGGAGATCTATTGCTTCTGGGTGGTATTTTGTTGTCGCAGCCCATTGTTGCTATGGGGGTCTATTGTTGTGGGGGTCAATCTATTGTTGCTGGGGGTCTATTGTTATCAGTAAAAATTCCATACAAACTACTTAGCATAACAAAATGCTACTTGGTTCTCTATTCTTTAAAAGGGCAGTACTGGGAGGTGGGCAGGGGGTGACCAAGTGACGGTGCTCAGAGGTAGGTAGGGGCAGAGGCAAGGAGTTATTCCAAAACAGCTTGGTAACATCATACAAGGAATTGCAGTAGAGTGTAGGTAAGCCTGAACCGTGGGACAAAAAAAGAGGTATTTAACGACACAACATTAAAAATATTATCACACCCACATAATAGACACATCCCCTACCCCACTTTCAAACAAATATTAAAACGTTTTTAAAATACTAGCAATATTTTTTAGGTTTGTTAAACATGACAAATGTTTTTTAAAAGTTAGAGATCAACACTAGTGAGGCATGCAATGATATAACAATCATTATATGGGTGAAATAAATTACAATCAACAAGCAGACATTTCTATCCAAATATAGCATACTATTTAAATGACAAACTCTAAGGATGGGGGAAGGGATGACAGATGCTAATTTCTCAATACTTTAGAGTGTAATTCAACTAACATTTACATTTGAAAAAAACACAAATCTGCTATTATGTCACTATTTTACTCCTTTATATGAGATAGCTGTTGGGCATGCTATTCACTGTTTGGCGTAAACTTGACTGGCGATAAATGGGATGGTGCTAATGCAACACTTATGTAGCCAAACAGGTCTGATGCATGTATGTTTGCAGAAAAAAATGTGTTTTCTTTTTTATACACCCTCAGACACAGAGCATCTTCAAATTCATAACTATAGGGTTATGCTGGCATCTTCAGATGATTGGACTTTTTGTGTAAGGTGCATTCTTGGCTCCGTCTTAACCAGGATATGGTATGCCCAAATCCTCAGATGGCGGGGGACACAGTTTTGCACACTTTGAATGTGGTTCGTGCCATCAGGTGTTACCTGTACCTGTGTGTTACCTGTACTCAACTGCTGCTATTTGAAAGTTGGATTCCCTCTTTGTGCTTCTTGATGGTCCAAAGGAGGGTCAATCAGCTTCCAATTTTATCATTTTTCAGGCTTATCTCCTAAAGGTTGAGATTACAGATTTCTGGTAAAAGCCCATTCTACCGGGAGTTTTGGGACTCCCTGGGCTACTCATAGTCAGGCTTCAGTAACCCAAGTTTGTAAAGCTGCTACCTGGGTTTTGGTTCATATTATACTAAGTTTTATCAAGTGGATGTCCATGGCATTGAGGACACTTTTTATGGTCAGTATGTTTTGCAGGTGGTAGGTTGGTAGTTGGTTACAATGTGCCCTCACCTCATTTCATTGCTTTAGGAAGTCCGTATCATTATGAATGCTGTTTCCTGGGATATGTGAAAAAGAAAATCTGATTTTGGTTACCTTTAAAATTCTTTTTTTTGAGTATATCACAGGACACAGAGATCCTTCCCCCCCTTGCTGGTGGTTCATGGCTTGCTATTAAAACTGGAGCCTGGCCTAACCGGGAGGGGTTATAAGGGGATTTCCTGTCTGTTTTTTCACTAGTGTCCAGTCACCTGAAGGTGCCAGCATGCCTTATCATTATGAATTTGAGGATACCCTGTGTCCCGTAATGTACTCGAAGAAAAAGATTTTACAGGTAACCAAAACGTTGACTGTTCTTTCTTTCTTTTTTTTCTTGGATAACATCCTGCATTTCTTTAGAGGTCGTTGTTGAATGATGCTTGCAATCCTCGCACTATAGACTTGTATTAGTAGGTGTGCAAATATTGAAAGTGCTGATTTGTCATATGCAATTGGTTTATTTTTTTTTAAGTAATTGGTATTAATGTTTGTGGACTCATTAAAGAGATTAAGTCTCTCAAATACAGCAAATGCCTTATTAATAGACATGTGCAGTTCATTTAGTTCCAAATCGAAATTCGGGTGAAATTTTCATTTAATTATAATAGTAACAAATTTAAACCGAAACCACAATAACAAAATTAAATTTTGTCCAAAATAACAAATTATCTGAATTAAAATCAAATTTTGAATCAAAATTAAAAACAAAATCTAATTCAAAAATGAATTTGAAATGTAAACATATTGCTGACTATTGCTGATTTCTTTCAAAGACTGTGTGCATTAGTGTACCTAAAAGAATTGATGTTTTGAAGCCAAAGGGTATTCAAACATTGATTTGATTTAGATTTTTCTTCTGTTTGCTCGTTTTGCATTTTTTAAGTAAAATACAGTGTTCATTTTTGAAAGTATTCATACTTTACTTTATTTCTAACTAATGTTTGGATATTCGATTTGAGTTGGATTACATCTGAAAATTCTAACTTATTCAAAAATGAATAAACAAAACGAAACAGATCACAAAAACGAATCATTTGAATTTAACTAATGCAACACAATGAAATTGTTAATGTTAGTGCGAAACAAAACAATTTTTTTTGTTGTGCACATGTCTACCTATTAAATATACATGATTTAAGAATCACTGTCATCATCACTGGCTCTCAATGATTCTCTAGGAAACTAAGGAAAATCATGGCTTCAGAAAAACCTGCCTTATGATAAATTAATTAATTCGTCCAAATAGGGCATCTGTTTAATCTGTTACAAATTTGATGGAAAAATCAGCATTGCAAATATCCAGACTGTGGGGACTAAAATGTGTGTGTGGTATCACTTGTATAAAATTATTTAAGGAATAGTATAAAATTATCAATAAAATGAAGAAAAATATAGAATTGATGATGGTCCATCGATCAATTACTGTAAGTGGTTTCCTCCTTAGCAATGTAGCTAGTAAAACATCACAAAAAATGGTCATTACCTAACATTTTTTGGTTAAACAATAAAATCATATAATATTCCTAAATGACTGCACCTGCCCAACACTTTTTCATCCAAGCCGTCGTTCAACACTTATGTTGTGGAAGGTACTGGATTACCTTTGCAGACTAGATAAAGTCTTATTATCACAACTACACTTGCAAAAGGCTTATCCTTTGACACAGGACTGAAAATAAATCTTAAAATGCACAAAAAGCATTTTTTTTAACCAGAAAATCTTATTTTGAACCAGGTCACCACACTGCTTAAAATCTTTTTTCTGTTGTAAAATCAGAATGCTGAAAATTACCTTTTTCTTATCTGACTACTGTACACACTGCACATTGTACACACCGTGCACTGATTGTCTTATCAGCTCATTAAAGTGACACTGCCACAATTTTTTTTCCTGTTAAAACTGCTGCTACCTGTAAAAAAGGCAGTACATATTACCCTTCCTGGTGTCTGAGCTGATCTCTAGAACTAGTCACTTTAAATTCCATGGAGAAACCAACATTTCCAGGAGTGTCAATATTCTGAATGCCCTGCAGCTCTCACTGGTTCCTTCCTCTGGCAGCAAGTAACTGCCGGATATAGTGGTGATGCCAGTTCAGAGGGAAGAATTGAGAGAGCTGTGGGGGATCCAGATGATTGACACGCATTCAGATGTTCAGTCTTCGGGTGATGAATTCTAGTGATTTAATCTGTGAGTGGCAGCATTGGCACTAAGAAAGGTGAGTATTTGCTGCCGTCTTTTAAAGGTAAGGGTCGGGTCACACCATAGAAATGCATTACGGATGCGTTTATGCATGTGCGTTTTTACACATTTTTAATGTTTTCTGCTACGGTTTTTGATGTGTTCTGGTGCATTTTTCCCTTCTTATTTCTTCACCTTAAATTAGGGCATGTTCATCCCAGTGCATTTTAAGTGCGTTCGGGAGTATTTTTGATTAATTTTACCATGTTCCAATACAGTTCAGTGCAGAAACAATGCAACATGTTCTACTTTTTTTTTCTGGAACTGGAGTGCATTGGAACTGACTGCACTGGTGTGAACTATGCTATTGGAAACCATACATATAACCTACTATCTATGCATTTTTGATGCAGAAAAAATGGACCCCATGTGGTGTGAACTGGCCCTCAAAGCAGTTTTAACCAAAATGCTTTGTAGCAGGGTCACTTTAACTAAATATTTCAAACTAATATTGTAATCCCTTGGTCAGCAGCTCTTCTGCAGGGAACAACTGGGTTGGTGGGGGGGGGGGGAGTATTTGTTCCCATGATCATTACTGCTATATGTTAGGGTGGTGACCCCAAGTGGAGATACTCCCTTATTCGGACATGGATTAGAGGGGGACCCACAGTCAATGAGACCTATTGGGCATTGTATATCTACTTGCTCCCTGTGATTCAATTGTCTAGCAAAAGGAATTTCCTTTGTGGCTCTGCATGAACACAAAAACCAACAAAGGGGCTGATGTTGATAAATGTCTATAGTAGTGAAGCACACTTAAAGGTTCCCAGTCTTCCCTTGCTCATTTGGTAGGTGTTTTGCCTTGGAAGTAGCTTTGCAACATGCTCCAGTCTTACAGTCAATTAATTCTGTTTCTATACAGTACCATGTATCCAGTCAATAAAATAGACTGCCATCATCAGTATACACACTGATGTAAACATGCATGACACCTACCTCTTATCACCCTCCAAAATGTCGTCCAGAGCTTTCCATGGTGCGGAAACTATGTTTTACATGAGACATTGATACCTGGGGAAACTTTTGTGATAGACTAAGGAATTACTGGGATTTGGAGTAAGAAGTTTGCGAGACATGTGATTGGGTTCAGAGTTAAAAGTGTGCGGAGGTATTTATCTTGGATAGTTAGGACTAGCTTGGAGTTGCTCTTTAATTTTGCAGTTGTTTTCCATGGTTTATTATACAGTTATTTGTAAAATTAAAATGTTGATGATTTATGAGTAAGTTATTTTGAATACACTCTTGTGGCATGACCATGTTAATCATGATATCATTTACTTTCTAGTAGCATGGACTTTGAAGTGACAGTGGCCAAATCCAAACCTCAAGGAAATGAACTGGGTCCAGTTCCTTTAACAAGTGAAACAGAAGTAAAAATGCGAAGGTCTCGTAAAAAAACAAAAAGGAGCAGTGTAGTGTTTGCTGATGAAAAAACTGCTGCTGAATCTTCTTTATCTGAGTCTAAGAGAGTAAGTTTTGCTACTTTTACTAACTATCAGACCATGACGGGTCCTGGAAGGGTTTTGTACTAAAACCTCAGGCAGTTAGGTAATATTGAGTTCTAGTTCTAAGCTCAGGAACTCAATCAATAAGCTCCTGGACTTTCTGCTCTCTAGTGATCTGCATCACTATGAAACCACAGTAATGTCATATTATACTTATATTGGGAATTCTGGTGATGTCATCTGATACCATTCTGAAGCAACTTGGAGCGTTTGCCTTTCAGTGCAGCAACAGATCAATAATTGATGCTCTGAATGTACTTATGTGACCATTAAACCTTCAGCACAATGTTATTAAAAATGTTTGCTATTACACACAAATAAAAATTATACCCCTGTATCATAAGGCCTGGTGCTCAACATATTATATAAAATGGGACAGACTGATCTTGAACATTCCTGTACTAGTGTTTGATGTTTACACAAAATGCAGGAATGCAATGTAAAGAAAATGACCTGTCACTAAGCTTCAAGGGGATGTGCATGAGATGCCAGTTATTATTTCACTTATATATAATGTTAAAACTTTGGTTGTATTTTTATTTAACCTGGATGGGAATCTAATCAAGCTTCTCCATTTACCAAATCAAAAAAAAATGATTTGAAGTGGAGATTTCATCCTCACTGCTATAATCAAGCAACAGATCACTATTACAGTAAATTAATACCTACCTTCCTCCAACCTGGTCATTGCATCATCACATCTTACCATTTATTCACAGTGTACTAATGGATGCTCCTAAAGTAAACATTTTTACTAATAAACAAGATTAATTTAAATTGGTTATAAACCCTTAAGCAGCCCATGGATTACCTAATTCCCCCATCCACACGTAGATGGGGGAATCCTCCCGCCAAGCTGTTGTACTCTGATAGTGGGTTAGACTTCCTTGCTATATGAATACACTCGTCAGTGCTGCTGGCTTTGACCTGATCGAGAAGCAAATATCCGTCAGGGCGGTTGTACAGAAGTTGATTGATAGATTGACTTCTGTACAACTTTCCTGGCTATATGAATCAAAATTCAGCTGGTCCCTGCTACACCGGATGAATTTTGATCCATGTATGGCTGGATTTACTTATACCCACTGAAGTGTCTAGTCTCAGGTGATACAAACAAATCCTCCAACATATGTTGTACCTGTTTATCTGAACCATCTCTCTGCATCCTTTTAAAACATAAAATCAAAGGATTTTTTCTCAGCTTTAGCAAGCAGGGTGTGGATATGTAACAATTACAGCTAAGATTCTGTTCACATTCACAGCTAAGATTCTGCCCTGTACGTGATAGCTGCTCTCCAAAGCTTTTTCTTTGTTGTGTTTTTTTTTCACACAGGATGGCCAAACAAATCCAAAAGCAGAATAAACATTTTAATTTTGTGTTTAAATAAAATCTTCTATTGAAACCTTTATTATACTTTAAGCAGAACTAAGCTCGCTGCAACAACCTTTTTCAATTTCTATCCCTCCCCCTTTCCTCTTACACAAAGTCTAAAAAATTTTAGTCCATTTTTCACCTTTTTTAGTTCTTTTTGAGCATCAAACCAGCATTTCTGCTTGTTCAGCCTAGGCTTGGTCATGCTGCCTTCTAGGATTGGTATAGCACAGCTATCCCAGGAAGCATGTGTGTGTGTATGTGCAGAAATGGGGCAGGGTAGTATAGTGCCAGTCTGCCAGAAGCTGGCAGCGTTTGTGCGCACATGCAAAAATTCCATCGCATGTGCGCATATGCACCACCAGTCTCTGCTAAGTCCTAAATACCTGGAAGACTAATTCCACTTTAATTAGCCCCCATAAACCATTAACATTTTTAAAAAAAAGAGTTATGGATAGTTTTCAGAAATTCTTTTACCCTTTTTTTTTACCTTTTTTACGGTGACAGTCCCAACGGAATGTATAGTCTGAGGCATAATCTGGAAGGACAATTATTTGGCACCCAGTCTGTGGCATTTTTCTAGACCAGGATTTCCAGATGGTCTGGAAGCCATCTTGTTGTAGGAGACTGGGAAAGTCTCTAGGATATGTGTATTTGAGGGGTAGAAGGCATATAGAACTGAATCTCACATGTGTCTAAGGAGGTAACAGCCAGAGAAACTGATCAGGCTGAAGGTCTGAATTGAGAGACTGTTAAGAGACATGATCATGTTGATAGACCAGATCTAATGAGTTGAACAAGGCACCTAAGACTATGAAAACCTAGCCAGAAGGCTGGAAATTGTTTATGATTACTTATGTTGCCATGTATTGCTGCATATAGCCCTGTATCTTCTGTTATCGTTAAGCAATGAAAGTGGACACAAAGCCCTGAAAATTTAGTATACACTGGTTCCTTCAAATACTATTCCTTGGTTGCTGATACCTGTTGTGGATATTAAGTTAATTAAAGCAGTAATAAGAATGTGAAATCACCCATGAGTATTCAAACATAGGACCTATTTTAATACAGGGAATAAAATAATATGCTTTTGACTTTTGGCTACCACAGTTCAGTAAATAGGGAAAAGCCACAAAATAGCAGTACAACCTGTCAAATGAGTATTGTGTATTCTTGGTGTGGGAAGCAGTTATAATAAGATAGACACACATAAGATTTGACATTTGAAGAATGCACAATATTTATTGTCAAATTGTTTATTTAGCAGCTTTCTAGAAAACAGGAGTTTATGAGTGACACCAATCTCTCTGACCATCCTCCTTCAAACCAGACTTCTGTTCTCAAACAAATGAGCTTTGCAAGCCGCTCCATGCCAACTATTCCAGGTACATTTCAATTTATGCTAATCTGTTCCTATTCACAAATGGGTTTATTTAGAATGAATGGAACTGCATTACTGACTAATCAGAAAAAATCGTAGCAAAAATAAATACTTTTGTAAACTTAACCTTCTGTTAAATTTGCAAAAGGTACTTTTGCCTCTAAGCTAAGCATATGGGTGGATGCTATTATTGGCTAGATAAAAAGTTTCTTCTTCTAATTGTGCTGGTAAGGAATTAATTCAGCTAACAATTGGTCTCCCAGATGTGTGTTGGTTGTTCTTATCTATTTTGGGTAAGGAAGTATTTCTTTCACTGGTATTTGTCAGCTCAAAGGTATCAAATATAAAGCTTCTTTTTCCGTTTAAAACACCTTCTTCTTCTTTAGTAATTACTTTAGCTATGCTTTATTTTTAAACATGGGCATGCTCTATATAAGAGAATGCCTGGGTCTTTATCACTCAAAATCCTCCTCATCTCCTTGTCATAATCTTCCTTATTTAGTATAACATTTTTAACACCTGCTCTGATATTTTCTGTGTACTTTTTTTTACTCTCATTTTTTTATTCTCTTTCTTACCATATACTTACGTAAATAGTTCTGTATGTTGAATAATATTATTTTGAGGATTAAATATCAATGAATTATCCAAGCAATTATTAATATATTGTTTTATAGTATTTAATGTTGGGATAGGACCTTGGTTGTTTAAAACATATTTCTTTTTATTTAATTTTCTCATATAATTCTGAAAATCAGTATATGCATGAAATGATTTACTTAATTTTTTTATTAAAGTTATATAAGATTTAGAAAACATGTTTACATATTTTTCTGTTTCAATATTTTTTATTAAGAAAGTTTTGTTTTAAGAATATAACAAGCTCAAGATACGCCCACGCAGGGGCAGAGCAGAACAATAACACATAAACAAATACATCCTGCTGACTTGTATTACCTAAATAACTAAATGTCCAATGATAAATGACATCAAGGAGGGACGGCAAAAAGCTGAACCAAATAATAGCAGCAGTAATCCAACATAGTACCGGAAAAAGAAGAGAAAAGAAAAAAGGTTAGAGGAAAGGATAAAGAACATAAAACGACAAAAAAAAAAAAAAGGAATCAGAAAAAAAACATGGAGGAAAGAGAAACTAGAAGAATCATGAATCCAGGGCTAGCACAGGCAGCGACTATAAGTTTACATATTTTTCAACAGAGAAAAATAGCCATCAAAAATGGTGGTATCACAACAAAACAAAAACAAATCAAACATAAAGAAGAATGAAAAAAAACAGTGATGCAGTACAATGTGTTTTCCAATTAGGACTTGTGCACAGGAAGTTTTGTCTCATTTCAGCCAGACTAACTATGAAGTTGTAAATACCGCTTATGGGGGCGTTTTGTGGTTTGTTCTGCCTCTAAGGCTAGGTTCGCACCTAAGTGTTTCTGCAGCGTTTTGTGTTTTGCAGAAACGCACTACAGTCCATTTAACATGATTTCCTATGGGACACGTTCACATCCCCGTGTTTTCGCCATGCGTTTTTTGGAAAGGATTAGGAGGTTTTGTAATGCAAAAAGTTGTGTTTTTGCTTCTATAGACTTCAATGGAAATGCTGCAGAAAAACATGTAGTGCGTTTTTGCTGCATTTTTTATGTGTTTTTGCTGCTTTTTTGTTGCGTTTTAATCTGCCTAGCAACAAGAACAAAAAAGGAAACCGCGTCAAAAATGCATGTGGAAAAACGCACCGCAAAAACAGATCAAACACAAACTGCATAGGTGTGAACCTAGCCTAAATGCCTCTCAATGTTAGCTTATGTGTCCATGCACACATACTGTAGGTGTTTTATAGGCGTTTAGAGGCAGAAAAAAACCTAAGACCAGTGTGTTAAGGAGAGGAGTGTTCCACGGTCAAAAATGTTTGATAAGCCTAAATGTGTGTAACTGTGTCTAAACACATACTTAGATATATAGCACAGCTGATGTGGTTAATTAAGCCTTAGATCAGGGGTCTCCAAACTTTCCAAACAAGGGGCCAGTATACTGTCCATCAAACTGCAGGAGGGCCGGACTGAGGCCAGTGGGAGTAGAAATTATCTTGGTGTCAGTGGGACTAAACAATGCCCCATCATTGGTGTGAGTGGTAGGAATACTGCCGCATCCTTGGTTTCAGGAGGAATTTTGCCCCTTTATTGGTGTCAGTGGTAGGAATACTGCCCCATCGTTGGTGTCATTAAGAGGAATATTGCCCTTTCATTGGTGTCAGTGGAAGGACATATGACCGATTGTTGGTGTCAGTGGAAGGAATTGTGCCCCATCGTTGGTGTCATTGAAAGGAATTGTGCCCCATCGTTGGTGTAATTGAGATGAATTGTGCCCCATTGTTGGAGTCATTGGGAGGAATTGTGCCTCATCGTTGGTGTCATTGAGAGGAATTGTGCCTCATCGTTGGTGTCATTGAGAGGAATTGTGTCCAGTTGTTGGGAGGAATTGTGCCCCATTGTTGGTGTCATTGGGAGAAACTGTGCCCCATCGTTGGTGTCTGTGGAAGGAATTTTGCCCCATTGTTGGTGTCAATGAGAGGAATTTTGCCCCATCATTGGTGTCATTGAGAGGAATTGTGCCCCATTGTTGGTGTCATTGAGAGAAATTGTGTCCCAACGTTGGACTCATTGAGAGGAATTGTGCCCCATCATTGCTGTCATTGAGAGGAATTGTGTCCCATTGTTGGTGTCATTGAGATGAATTGTGCCCCATTGTTGGTGTCATTGGAAGAAAATGGGGGGAACCAAGTCCAATTCCAATTGTTGGTGTCAGTGGACAGAATAATGCCCCAAGGGCTGGGTAAAAGCATGCCCCTGGGTTGCAGTTTGGAGACCACTGCCTTAGATGAACAAACTTAGCCATTCATGAGGCTTACCTCATCCACGAGGTCCTGATTGTTCATAAACTATTGTAACGGCAAATGCTGGGTGCAATAACTAAAAGCAAGTCATATTCACACAGACAATCAACACAATCAACATAGTCATACAGGTACTTTTAATCAGCATTTACACCATTACATATTCTACGCATACAAAAGACCCTCTAATGAATACCTGCCCTGGCACATCATAGCATTCACTCGGCACTCCAAGAAATAACAGAATCCAACTGCAATATTCTTGCAGTGTCAAAACCTCAACTTTTATTCTCACACGACAAACAGGAGTATATATCTTATAGTCAACACAATCTGCATAATAACCAGGGGTGGACTGACCATTTGGCAACTCGGGCACTGCCCGAGGGCCCGGGGTCAGTAAGGGGCCCCATGAGATGCCCCTGGTACCTTTTCATAGGCTTTTTTGGTTGTGATTTGAGTGTGGGTGAGGACACAGGGGCCCCATGATCCCCTGTTGCCCGGGGGCCCCATGAGTTGTCAGTCCACCCCTGATAATAACACACACCAATAATAATGTGAGCATTACAGCATGAAATAGACACATCATTTGACAGCATCACAGCATAGAATTAATACATTACTAAAGCTATGTGGAAGTGGGAGAGAACAAATCCCATTGGAACCATACTGCCCAGGGGGTCACGGGGAAGCCATAAGCGCAAACAATTTATGAGCCCATATAGCCTTGGCAATAATCCCAGAGTCAGAGCATCCTCCGGCCACTAGGGGGCGTCCTATTGGTCTCGCTTCTACTCCCGGCTTTTAAACCATTTTTCTGGAACCTTTCCAATAGTGGTGCTACACCCACCATAGGAGGAGCTAGCAGGAAGGTTCCACGAGGATAACAGAGTCACGCTCAGCCACCATATTAATTCCACATCCTTATCTGAAAAGTCACACTTTTGCTTCCGTTCAGCTTCTTATCTACCTTAAACGTCTTCTCATCTACCCCAAACTTCTTCTCATCTACCCCAAACTTCTTCTCATCTACCCTAAACGTAAGGATTTCTAACTTCTCAAGCAAGCAGACGTCTTTATCTTCTAATGTGACATTACTAGATCTCATAAACACATTCAATTCCATAAAGAAGTTTTTATATTACTGTAAGCAGAATATCTTGTAACTCTGTTCCTTTGGCTTAGAGAACTGACATCAGTCACCTCTCATGCTCCTGGCATTTGGGCAACAATGCTTTATTGTAAAAATTACCCAGGAAACAAAGGGTCCAAGGCCAACACATTTCATAGGCATTGCAACTATGGAGCCTAAGCTTCTTAAAATAGCATACCAGTGTTTTAATGTTTTATGCAAATGGACCTTTTCTAATTGTAGTATTTTCTTGCATGTAGTTCTGTTGTTCAGCTATTTGTCTTTATTTTTATGTTCAGCTTTAACATTTTCCACTGCCAATTGCCCAACATATGAAGACCAAAATCAAAGTCCCAGAGTGAGCCAATCGAATTTTGCTGGACTTGAGACTGATAAGAAGACTATAAAGAAAAGCAAGATGAATCAATTTTTTAAAACAATGGTGAGTTTTTCATTTTTATCTGAAAAGATTACAAAAAAGCCCCCAGTCACTTTTCCTTTCCCAGCCTGCTGATTGGGTAGAGGTCACAGGAGATTGGTGATGTCATTTCTGTGTTCTCTCCTCCTGTAAGCATGCCTAAACTGATAGCACTATGCAAAGCACTAGCATTGACCAGAACTGCTCCAGTCTGAGTGCTGTTGTGCAGGGAATCATAGGAAGCAACTATATCAGAGATTTTTTGTTACTGTTTTGTTTTTTATACTAGCTTCATTTAACCACTTCCTGTCAGTATGACATCATATGACATCCTGATTCCTGCACCTGTTGGTATCATCCCAGTAGCAATATTTTCTGCCCACAATTCTCTGTACAGAAGAAGTGATTTGAGTGGCTGAACAGCCACTCGATCACTCCTGCAGGTGGCGGAATGGTGTCCCACCTCCCACTTCCACCTTTCCCAGGGTCGCTGCGACTGGTGGCAATGGTGGCACTACACAGAGAGAAATGTTATTCCTCCCATTCTGTGACCTCAGAAACCAGATGTGACAAAGATTTCATCACTTATGGTTTTGGTTTTTTGTTTACCTGGCCTTAGTGGCTAGGTAATAAGTTGGGCAGACTGATCTGTGTCTGATCGGCTGCATTGGAGGCCACAGGACAGATTTGGGGTCTAATAGACCCCAGATCACTCCATAAAGAGGACCTGTCATGGCCCATGTTGTTCATCCCTTCTGAAAGTAATAAAGTTTATAAAAAAATAAATAAATTAAAGAGAGAGTGTAAAAAAGATTCAAGTAAAATAAATAATAAAAAATTTTTTAAGAATTTAAATCTCCCCTCCCCCTGTACTTATGTGCAAATACGAATACATACTTAAGTCCCGAAACGCATATTCAAACAGTGATTGCACCACATATGCGTCGGTTTATGCTTTTCATTGCTCTTGTGGGTTGTTTTCTGTTGGATGCAATAAATGACCTTTAAAAAGAATAGCTGAACATATTAAAAATATAATGAAGGGGTACAGATTCCATAGTATATTGGACCATTTTCACGGTGCCATGCTAGGGATCCATCTAAATTACAATTTTGGGGGGTTGATAGGGTTTTTCCCTCTTGGAAGGGTCCAATAGAATCAGGGACCTCTCCAAGAAGGAAACAACATGGATTTTTACTGTACATACATTAGCACCTGAAGGTTTGAATATATAGCTGGATATCAACTGTTTTATAAGTGATTTGTAGAGTATATATTAATGGGCTTAAAGATAGTTAACATATATGGAATTTTAACTGGATGTTAAGATTTTAATGTATTTATTTATGTATTATCA
The DNA here is from genome assembly GCF_062004578.1 of Staurois parvus. Lineage (NCBI taxonomy): Eukaryota > Metazoa > Chordata > Amphibia > Anura > Ranidae > Staurois > Staurois parvus. Next base: position 97,657 of record NW_028319110.1, read on the forward strand.
AATATTGGTTGTCATGCTATGGGAGAAGTTATGTTAATCTACCTCCTCCTCATTATAAAATATGGCTTATGGTAATTGGGTTATATGTAAAAATATCCCCCCTGATGGTCTAGTTTAATTTTGTATTACCCCATTATTGGTATTCATTTCTATTTTTATTTGGTCTTTCAGTGTGGGGGTATTTTATTTTGTTATATTCCGGCAATATGGGGGTTAAATGCACAGTCGGATAAACCATTGGGATTGTGCAGTGTCCTATATTAACATATTGGCTGGTTAGTACTGTGCTCCGTTGTCTAGCGGTAGTGATTAGCCAAGTGTGATGAGGAGGAGTGTATATATGGGTGGTCGCCGCACCATACAGCCATCCCCTGTGACAAAGTCGGAAGTGACAAAACACGTTGGGACGTGGCTGTGCAGCAACTGGATGTGACGTCAGTACCGGAACCAGAAGTCATATGGCAATGCGAATTCAGTGGTCTTGTGGTGGTGAGAGTCATTACCATACTATCACACCTGACACCTATCCACATATGTCATATCATATGTATATGATGAGCGGTTTTAATACACTTTATCTTGTGAGTGGCATTCTATTTTATAATAAAGCATTTTGTCTTGGTTATTGTACCATTGGAGGTTATTTTTATTTTTCCATGGTGATGATACCTGGTGGAATGGAATGAGGAGTTCTGTGAAGGTAAATACATCAGAAACCTTAGGTGGAGTCTCAAAGTGAATCATGCCAACCATGAAAGTGGGAGGCATGTAGGTCCGGTGAGTGTTTACCCAGAGGGGAGTGATTTTTCACAAACACTTTGTGGTGTCTTGGGTGGAAAGCAGCAAGTCTATGGACAGTTGGAGCACTTTATTTGCACTGTTGATATTATAGACTAATCCTATCAAGCACTATTTCACCTGATGATTTATATGTTTTGCACATTTTTGTTATGTTTATAGCCTATAGCTCCACTGTGAAGGGTTTATTTCACATTATATTGTTGTGGCAACAGTAGTTTGAGAATTTACATTATATTATCTATGTTTCATGCTCTGGAGTGCACTATTTAACTATGTAGGATGAATATTTATTTAGTTAGTTTTTCACCATTGATTTAGCTTTTTATGTATTTTATTACATCCATTTAGCACTGAGGTTTTTGCACACGCTAAATATTTTTACTGCTTGAATTTTCATCACAAGGGAAATAGTTTTCTCTGTATAAATATCAATATCTGTATTTTGCACCATGGACATTTTTATATTCTATTTATCCAGTCTAGATTAATTCCTTAATCATGAAGCATAGATGCCAGTCATTTTATTTGTTAAAGTAGCTCTGTTGCTAGATAGAAAAATAGCGAAGGGTAACGAAACACACACACAGGGGGTGGATCAATTTGCTGGATAATTGGAACAGAGAGGAGAGTGGAAAGCAGGTGGATTACCTGGGATGCAATGTCTTGTGTGTATTGTGGCCTCTAAGCACATGTCCCCAGGGCACCTCACTGGGTCCCGTTAGTCCTCATGGGTGACTGTTGGTCAGGTACTTCATTTAACCCAGTCCTTGCTGTTGCCATTAGCATTAGCTGTCCTGTGGGCCCCTTTCCTCAGTCTGGTCCCCTCTGGGCCCAATACGTAGCTCCACTTACAGCCTCACTAATCTGGAGGCCTCTCACTGCAAAATCACATTCAGGTGTCCTATTAAACCCTTCCCTCCTGTGGTCCATGGGCATCCCTGTGGATTGCCCAATACAGCATCCAACAAAGTGCAAGGGATCACCCTACTGTAACAAAGCTGGTGAAAATTAACATACTGTAAGTATCAGGGGGCGTGCTAACTTCATGCACTTAGATCCCTGGTAGGAAGTAAACCTGGGCCTCCAGCACTGAGTATTCACAGATTCTTTTTCTAGCCAGATTTTTAGAAATAGGTGGTGAGGAATAGATTTAAAGTGGAATGTAAAGGCTGAAGGTGTTTTAACTTCATGCATTCTATGCATGAAGGTACAACAACCTTCTGTGTGCTGCTCCCCTTACAGCCCTCCTAATACTTACCCTCTTGAAGAGTTCCCTCTTGATCCAGCGATGTGCATGAGAGCCTTGGCTGTCCTGGGACTCCCTCAGCTCATTGACTGGGACAGCAGTGGAAACTATTGGCTCCCATTGCTGTCAATCACAGCTAGTGAGCCAATGGGGAGATAACAGGGGGCGGGGGGGAGCCATGGCTTTATGTGTCTTGCTATTGGGGCACTGGTCAAAGGGGAAGGAGCCAGGAGTGCCAGCTAGGGATCTGAAAAGAGGATTGGGGCTGATCTGTGCAAAAGCTGAACCTCTAATGCCACTTTAAAGACAAATCATGTTATTACCCAGCAGGATACTCAGCTTCTACAGCTGAAAAATGACCTTGGAGTGGGCTGGGGCTTACAAAGCTGATGCTCAAATTTGTGGTGTGTGATGTTGTGTGTCAAAGTTTTAGAGGGGATCTGGCAGTGGATCCCAAACACCACTGCTCTGGGATGTCATATGGTGCTTTATAATTGGCATGTTAATAAAGAGTTAAATCTGAGTTTATGTGCTTTGCAGGTCCTTTGCAGACTGTGGTATGGGGGGGGGGTTGGGGGGGATTTCTAATGAAGGCTATGAGAGCAACATACAGGTTTTCCTAGCTTTTTCTAGATTTAAAACACAGTTGCCATAATGTTTCCTAAATTGTCATAGCAGACAGCCCATAGGCTGTCCTAAAACCCTTGATTTTCTTGGAAAATTATAATTTCATAAATTTTTTATTTTTATTTGCAGCGTCCCTCCAAGGTTACTGATGATGGAAAACAACCTACAGACTTGCCAACAGAATCCCTTTCAATAGACCTCTAATAACCTTTGGTAGTATTCAAGCTGTTTACAAGAATTGTGGAACAACTACAACTACAACTATAATCAGTGTCTTAAAAAATCCTGGCATGAGAAAAAAAAATTGGGGGTGGGGAACTGAAACCATATCAACCACAATGTTTTGGTATTTTGCTAGAAATACACTAACACGATTACAATGAACTTACGTAAATATGTTAAACTGTATCATTACTGTAACATGCATGCTCAGTTTAGCAGAATGTGCCTATAGGATGAGTTAAAGTATATGTAAACCCTCACCTTGTAAAACAACACATTCAGTTTAAAATAGAACTAAAAGGCAAAACATTTGTGTATACATATAAAAAAACATTATAGATACCTTTTTTTCCGCTTTTTTGTAAGTGATCACATACCCTCTGTTCTCTAAGGAGCTCAGAGAGCTGGAAGAGGAGAAACAGAAGCACACTGGTTTCTTAGTGAATGTTTGTGTAGGAGGGGGCATGTGAGCACAAACCTGATCATTGGATTAGCTCCCAGCACAGAGAGAACTGACCATGCTGTGCTCTCCTGTCTAGTATAGTCAGTTTTTAATAGGAAAGCAGAGGGACTGCCAAGATCACCAGGGATTTCATACAAAGGAAGCAATATAAAGAGAAAAGAATACATTTTCATAAAAGTACATGGTACAGCAGGTACATATTAAGAATATGAACTGGTGGGTTTACATATTTTAACCCTAGAACAAAAAAGTAATATATTGCAATGTTCAGGTTCTTAGATATGTTAGCTGCAATAATATCCATTGTTCAGGCTACAAACATTTTCATCAGCTACAGAACATACATGTTGACGCAGCGTACTTGTCACTTCCTGAGTGCACTCATCCTGGCACATAGGTGCCTGTGCAGCTCAGTGTACATTCCAAAGAAGAAATGCAGAGAAGAGCTGGTAACTCCAAGTCCATATACATTGCTTTATTTCCACATCATAATGAGTAAAAAAACGAACACGTTTCAGCAGATAGCCTTGATCACAGGCTGTGGATCCCCCCCCTGGGCTGCTCTCTGCACAGACTATGTGCAGCACAGTGATGATTTCACCATTACTTTCACAAGCTAATATCTGTGTTTGCAAAGATATTTGTTACATACAAAGATAATTTATCTCCTTTGTAGTTATTGAGATGAAAAAAAGTAAAATTTGTTGTTCCCAGAGTTCAGTCTTAACTTGTGGCTAGCTGTACCAAAGATGTGTTCTTGTCCTGAGACCCTTGACTTTGTGAAAATCAGTGTGTAGGCTAAAGAAAGTAGGTATTTGTGTCATCCTCAAGTACACCCAACAACAAATCATGTTTTCAGGCTTGCTTTCACCTTGCAGGTGCTTTACATCAATGCCAACATCTCGGTATTTATGACCGCTATTTTACCTAAAGGAAATTCCCTAAAACACAACAGGGTTGATTTACTAAAACTGGAGAGTGCACAATTTGGCGTAACTCTGCAGAGAAACCAATCAGCCTTCAGGATTTATAATTACAGGTTCCTTTATTCAACCAAAATAATGTAGTGCCAAATCCCAAATCAATAAAATCTTTCAAAACTGGGGAATTCCCCAGGAATTTAAGGCACCCAATGTAAATATAAAAAAATATACATTCGATACAGTAAAAATTACAAGCTTTTATTCAATATCAAAACATTAAAAAAATTACTCATGGGGCTATATCAATTTCACAAACACATATTGTATCAAGATCATATAAACATATAAAATACTAATGATCCATTGTTTGAAACATACGTCCAGTGCTTCAAAAGGGGAGTGTCAGATGTAGAAAAATAGAGCCCCAATGCATTTCAACTTGCAGATAGCGTTTAGGCTAGAACAGGTGAAACAGAGCTACTACCTCCTTAACCACTTGTCTACCGGGCACTTATTCCGCCTTCCTGCACAGGCCAAGTTTCAGCTTTCAGAATTGTCGCACTTTGAATGACAATTGCGCAGTCATGCAACACTGTAACCATATGAAATTTTTATAATTTTTTTCACATAAATAGAGCTTTCTTTTGGTTGTATTTAATCACCACTTAGTTTTTATTTTTTGCTAAATAAAACAAAAAAAGAAACTTTTGAAAAAAATGCACTTTTCTTCGTTTCTGTTATAAAATATTGCAAATAAATAACAGTTCTTCATAAATTTAGGTCAAAATGTATTCTGCTACATTTCTTTGGTGAAAATAATAGTAATAATGGAATTTGTATTTTTTTTTCAAATGTTTCTATTATTTTTTTTATTTTTTATTACATTTTTTTAATTTTTTTTTACTATTTTATTTTTCAGCACACTGTGACCAAAGCAATACAATGTTACCATAGTAACATTGAACTACTCTGGGAAGTGATCAGTATTTTTTTTTTTAACACATTATGATTGCTAATACCAATGTATTTAATTGTTATTTGCAATCATTGTTACTGAATGAAACTGATTCATTCAGTCTTTTGTTGTGATTAGCTGTGATTGGGCAAAGCTGATCACATGATACAGATGGGCTGTGATTGGCCCTGCCTGTATCATGTGACTGCCTTGACCAGTCACAGCTAACAACATAACTGTATACAATGGATGGCATGACAGGAAGCTATCCATTGTATACAATTGATGTGATCTGCTGTGATTGGTCACAGCGGTCACATGACATTGGCAATGGGCCGGTGTAGCGATATGTCATCAGCTATGTCCCTTGGACTCAGCCAGTGAAAGATCGCGTTGCTCCGCAGTCTGGCGGCCGCGCGAGCAGCTCATTTTGACAGGATGTCATATGATGTCCAGTCACAATGACGAGTGTCCTGCCTGGCCATCAATCTACTATAGGCCGGGCAGAAAGGTGTTAATCATCAACAGATTGCAGGCACAGGCTTCCAGCTAGCAAGGTCTTTGTTATCCTCCAATATTCAAGCAATGCATAAGGAAAGTTGGCTCTCTAGTGCAATGGCTATAATCAAATGCTCTTTATTAAATTTCGTGTGAAACAGTCAATGTGTTTCGGCTACCAGGCCTTAATCATGGCTGACAAACAAGTTAACATGACTCTAATAAATAGTACAAACATAATTGTCAATCCTGCCTCCCAGGACCACATGACTCCAGCAGGGAGGAATAAATGATGCAGTATAAAACATGCATACATATGAAAAAGTCTTCTTATGTATGCATAATTTATACTGCATAATTTGTTAGCCATGATTACGGCCTGATGACAGAAATGTTTTAGCTTTTTACATGACTGTTTCACACAAACTTTAATAAAGAGCATTTGATTATAGCCATTGCACTGGAGTGTCAGCTTTCCTTATGCATTGCTTGCAAGTAGCGCATGTCTTCATCAGGGGCTTTAATGTCACTGACGATTTCTGTAATACATGTATAGATCAACACATATATACATGTATTACAGAAATTGTCAGTGACAATAAAGCCCCTGATGAAGACATACACTATCTGCAAGTTGAATCGCATTGCCAAGGATTAATTGAACAAGCTATCATGTACGTCTGCACCAGATTCTGCGTGCTCTAGTTTTAGTAAATCTCCACCAACCTGTTGAGAGTACCCGAGGACAGAGTGTGGGAACCACTGGTCTGGATAATGTCATCTCCTTGCAGATAAGTTAGAAGCTGAATCTTGTAGCACACAGTCCTATATTTTAGATACTTTTTTAGAAGATAATTGCATTTACATTTTAATTTTGACATTTTACCAACTTGTATGGTACTCCAAATATTTGTATTTATTTCAGAAATAATAGCAAATGTCATATTAAAGTGACCAGGACTATTATAAAAGCAAAATATTATCAGGTTTATTTGTTCTAGTTAAGGGCAAAAAAAGAGCATTTTCTCTGGAGGCAATATTAACCCTTTCACTTCCAAGCCCTGTGCCCCACATTTAAACTCAGGTGGTCAGACCATTTTTGCAATTTTTAAATTTTTTTTTTTTAATTTTCACTTACAGCTTTCAGAGTTTGTGAAAGACCTCTCAAACTATACATTTTCTGAAAGAATAGGACCAGTAGAATAAAAAGAAGATGCTTCTGATTTTTTTTTAGGCCCCACTATATTTGTGCATGTAATATTCATCAAAACAGGATTGGTGCAGGGGTGTGTGTAGGCAGATAGACAGAAGTGCTGCGGGGATCAGTGCAGTGTGGAAAGGGTGTATTTTAGGTGACAGCGGGGGAGAAATGTCAGTGTACCAGTGGTGGCAGCGGGGGGGGGGGGGGGGGTGAACGTTTTGGGGGACCTGGCCAGCTAGAGGTATTGCTGTAGGTCCCTACGCCATACAGACCTGGCAGTGAAAGAGTTAGAAGAGCTTGGAAAGTAGGGATGATAACACTGTTTATATTTCACCTCTCTGGTGTCCTAGAATGACACCTTTTCTGAATTGCCTGATCAGTAAGAACTACATTTATAAAGTATAGATAAAATAAGTAATATGCAGTAAACATACATATGAAAGTCATATTTCACTTAAGTTAGGTTTGTCCAGAAATTGCATTCTTTCCAAGAATGAACAAGACAAATTCACATAAGAGTCGGGGTTACTATACCTACCTAGTTTATAGGAAATTTGGTGACCACACTTTTTTGGCATCCTGCAAATCTTGCAAATGAAGATGTTGAATGGTTTATTTTATTATATTTTTTTTGTCCTAAAGTTGAAGTCATATGTTAGTTGACTTGGGGAAAAATATAATAGAGTCAGCTTAAAGTTTTAATAAACCCACAACAGTAAAATCAGTCTGTATATGTAGTAAAGCATGCTTGTTATACTCACTGTGGAACCTAAGGGATTAATCGTCTGCATTTTGTAAAAACGCTCTTTGATCCTGAATTCTCTGATCCTCCCCTTCTTCCAGTGTCTCCCTCTTATCTCCTCATAAGACATGTGTGGAAACACTCTGGACATGCTCAGTTTGGTGTGTATTGCTAGAGAGTTTTTTTTTCTTGAGAGAGTGCATGTGATCAGCACAAGGCCAATCATCACTGTCCAGACAGAGGTCAGAGGTTCTGCATCCTCCTAGAGCAGAAAGAAAACTCCTCCTACAAGCTTTAACCAGTGCTCTGCTGGACACTGATAGAAGTCACAAGACTGCTTTAACTGCTGATGAAAAAATGTATTTAGCAGTTTATATTTACTAAAATAATTGCATTTCCATGTAGCGTGTACTGTGGGAGACCATACAGAGTGAATGCAAGGTCCTGGGTTTAGTAACACTTTAATCTATATTTTGTTTGTTTGGCATTTTGTGTTCAGTTTATAAAAGTGATGTAGCAATGTTTACTTTTGATGCAGTTATACGAGGGTTATTTGGTACCGTTTTTATATGTTTAATAAATATATTTTATAAATGTACGCATACTTAAGAGTAAAAATTATATTGCATAAACAGAATGTTTTAATTCAGATGTTTAGCCGCAGGGAATGTGCACATCAAAAATTTGTCTTGTGTCTTTATCCTTACTTTATTCATACATTGTATCAAATCCTGTCATATCAAGTCATTCTGAGAAAACTTCAGCACTTGGAACCTCTCAGAGTGTTTTATTTGTACTCTGATCTTTCCTAGTGATAATTGACTTGAGAGATATAAAAAATCAAAAAGATTTATTATATTGAATATATGCTTGCAGATTCAAGTGATCTGGACATTTAAGGGAACCCCACATCCCAAAAATGGGGGGGAAAGTGCATGGAGTTTCCCCTAAAAGCTACCAGGCCCTTTACGCATGGTAGGACTTTTAAGGGGAACCCCACCCCCCAAAATGGGGGGGAAGCATGGGATCCCCCCTTAATTCTCACCAGACTCTTGATCCAAGCACAAGCCTGGCAGGCCAGAAAAGGACAAACGAGCACCCCCCCTCCACACGGCTTACTAGGCCACCTGCCCTCGGCATGGCTTGGGGACAAGGGCCTCTTCCCCACAACCCTGGCCCGGTGGTTGTGGGGGTCTGCAGGCTGGGGAACTCTCAAATAAGGGGGCAGGTTCTCTAGGTTCTCAGGTTCACCCTCAAATAAGGGGGCACCCTGATGCTGCCCTCCCTTGTGAACAAGTAAGGAGTACCTGTACCCCTACCCATTCACTAAAGGGTTAAATACAGTTAAAAAAAAGAGACAAGTCTTTTGAAAAAATCCTTTATTGAACAGAAAACAAAACAAAAGTTTTTGACAAGTCCTTTATTTTATTAAAAAAACCAAAAATTTTTTTCCATCATTGTAGTCCATCATCCATCATGGTGTCCAGCGCTGTCACAATGATGCCAACTCATGAAATAAACAAAAATCCGACGCCTGCCAACCCGTCCACACCCTCCGAGCACTAGCAGCAATCTGACAGATCTGACAGTTACCAGTGAGATGTAAACAATTGGGCAGAGCATTAGTCAGGTGCATTGCTTTGGCCAATCCCAATGCACTGAGAGTGCAGTGCATTGTAGGGCGTGGTGGCGAATAGCCCGCCGAAAGCCCTTGCCATTTGTGTGTCCGCATAGTGCCCCATTGTTACTGTCAGTGGAAGGCATAGTGCCCCATCATTAGTGTTAATGAGAGGCATAGTGCCCCATCATTGGTGTCAGTGGAAGAAATGGTGCCCCACTGTTGGTATTAGTGCAGGAATTATTGCCCCATTGTTGGTGTCAGTGGGAGGAATAGTGCTTCATATAAGTGGGAGGAATAGTACCCCAAGGGCCGTATAAAGGTATGCAGATGGCCGCATTCAGTCCCTGGGCCACAGTTTGGAGACCACTGCTCTAGAGTATGATCCGAACGTGAGGCAAGGGGGATTAAGATGCATGTCTAAATCTACCCTTACTATGATTTGTTTTTATTATTTTTGTTTTGTTTTTTTATTTTATTTTTTATATGTTTTTTTTTTTGGGGGGGGGGGCTTGATGAGATATCAGGGGTCTAAACAGAACCATACTGCCTCTTTTTGGAGATAGAGGAAGGGACTGAACACAGTCCCTCACAGGGGATTGGTGTTGTCTGGACCAGTACTGAGGTGTGGTGGAGGAAAGGGACAATAAGGAGGGGGGGAGGATTTTTGCAACTAGGGGCAGGGATGGGGAGGGGCATCAGGAAGCAGGGAGAGAGAGGCAGAGAAGCGGCAGCAGATATGGGGGGGGTGTCACGTTTTAGGTGAATAGCTCTGATCAGCAGCTAGATAGCCGCTAGTCAGAGCTATATAGTTTTTCTATAAGCTCATGGTCACTTCTCTGACCATGAGCTTATAGCAGAAGGAGGAATGGCAGATCCATGTAGCCTACAAACCTGGCCAGCTAGAAGTAGGTCTGTACAGACCTGACAGTGAAAGATTAGGTCCTGTAAGTTTCAAAGTGAAGTTTGCATGGATCGGATTTATTTTACCAGCACATCCCACAGATGCTCAATTGGATTAAGATCTTTTAGATTTTGGAGGCCTAGTAACACCTCATACTCGTTGTTGTGTTCCTCACACCATTCTTGAACCATTTTTGCAGTGTGGCATGGTGCATTACTGTATCCAGCTGAAAGAGGCCACTACTGTCAGGGAATACTCATGAAGGGACGTATTTGGTCAACAACAATGTTTAGGTAGGTGGTTCGTGTCAAAGTAACATCCAAGGTTTCCCAGAAGAAAATTGCCTAAAGCATCACACTGCCTCCAATAACTTGCCTTCTTCCCATAGTGCATCCTTGTGCCTTCTCTTCCCCAGGTAAGCAAATCACACCACCCAGCCTCACATCACATGATGTAAAAGAAAACATGATTCATCAGACCAGGCTGTCATCTTCCAATGCTCCATGATCCAGTTCCAGTTGCTCACGTGCCCATTGTAGACACTATTATCTGTGGACACTGGTCTGCATGGGCACCCTGAAAGGTCTATGGTTACGCAGCCCCATACACAACAAACAGCCTATATCTTCTGCTTTGAACACATTAACTTCAGGGACAACATGTTTACTTGCCCGCTAATACTGTATATCCCACCAAATTTCAGATACCATTTTAACTAGATGATCAAAGTTATTTACTAACTTTAAAGCTTACAAAAAGGTGACAGCATTGTACTATATACAATGTCACTTTTGTACTGTATACTACACATACAGTATACAGTATATATATGGATAAATGTAGTGCTCATTAGTTCCACAAGATGGCGATATTTGACAGTGTTATTAGATACAGTATAGAGCAGCAGGATAAGGTGTACCACAAGACAGCACGCACAATCATATTCAGTTCATTCTATGCATTCCTTTCATACAGTGCTTTTGTTTCTGTTCATTTTTAATAAAATGAACAGTGTCCAAAAACTAAAAAAATAGCAGCGTCCCAAGAGAAACCTGAAACGTTAAACAAAAACTGCCTTGCCTGTTTTAATCGATGAAAGAAAAATTTGGTGGCTGTTGCTGCCGACCTCCTTTCTCCTGAAAATGCTTATTATGTGGTCATCTCTGATTTAACACTTTATGGTTGATTTACTAAAACTGTAGAGTTCAAAATCTTGTGCAGCTGTGCATAGAAACCAAACAGCTTCCAGCCCCTAGCTGTTCCCGCGTGATGGCCTCTGCATGGACTAGTTATGTGTTTGTCCTGGTGCCCCCTGCTTCCCACGCTGATTTACAAGATTTTTACTGTAGGTGTGCTAAAAATGTTTGTTAAAAAATCAGTTGCTTTAATTCTAACAATAAGATTAAGAATCTTTGCACAAGTTGATGCGTTTGATAGTAGAATAGGATAAATCAAATATTACCTTCTATTTGCATTTAGAGTAGAATCAAAGTTATACCATACATTTCAAATTTGGTGGAATTTGTGGGGACATCTTCTGTGGTTATAAATAATTTTCTCATTAAAAATGATTTAATTGACAGATTGTGGTGGTGGCACAGTGGCTTAGTGGTTAGCACATCTGCCTTGCAGTAAATGGGTCATGGGTTCAATTCCCAACCATGGCACCTCCTGGATGGAGTTTGCATGTTCTCCCTGTGCTTGTGTGGGTTTCCTCCCACACTCCAAAGACATGCTGGTAGATTAATTGGATCCTGTCTAAATTGGCCCTAATATGTGTATGAATGTAAGTTAGGGACCTTAGATTGTACACTCCTTGAGGGTTAGGGATTGATGTGAATGTTCAATATATACAGTTGTGTTCAAAATAATACCAGTGTGTTAAAAAAAGTGACTGAAGCTCAAAATCCTTCTAATAGCTTTTATTTCCATACACACAAATGCATTAGGAACACTACACATTCAATTCCAAATCAAAACATGAAGAAAAATATATCAAATTTGTGTTGTTCCTCTAAACAAATTGAAGAAAAGTGAATATTAGACTGTTCAAAAAAAATAGCAGTGTTTGTATTCTTCTTTACAAACTCAAACATTCACTATATAAACTGAAAAATGTTTGAAGATTTTGCTTTCCTTTGAATCACTTAATTAATATTTAGTTGTATAAGCACTGTTTCTGAGAACTGCTGTACATCTGTGTTGCATGGAGTCAACCAACCTCTGGCACCTGTGAACAGGTATTCCAGCCCAGGATGATTGGACTACATTCCACAGTTCTTCTCTATTTCTTGGTTTTGCCTCAGAAACTGCATTTTTAATGTTACCCCACAAGTTTTCTATTGGATTAAGATCCGGGAATTGGGCTGGCCACTCCATAATGGCAATCTTGTTGGTCTGGAACCAAGATGTTGCACGTTTACTGGTGTGTTTGGGGTCGTTGTCTTGTTGGAACACCCATTTCAAGGGCATTTCCTCTTCAGCATAAGGCAAGATGACCTCTTCAAGTATTCTGATGTATTCAAACTGATCCATGATCCCTGGTATGCGATAAATAGGCCCAACACCGTAATATGAGAAACATCCCCATATCATGATGCTTGCGCAACCATGCTTCACTGTCTTCACAATGTACTGTGGCTTGAATTCAGTGTTTGGGGGTCGTCTGACAAACTGTCTCCGGCCACTAGACCCAAAAAGAACAATCTTACTTTCATCAGTCCACAAAATGTTGCGCCATTTCTCTTTAGGCCAGTCAATGTGCTCTTTGACAAATTGTAACCTCTTCAGCACAAGTCTTTTTTTCAACAGTGGGACTTTGCGGGAGCTTCTTGCAGATAGCTTGGCTTCACATAGGCATCTTCTAATTGTAACAGTACTCACAGGTAACTTTAGACCTTCTTTGATCTTCCTGGAGCTGATTGTTGGCTGAGTCCTTGCCATTTTGGCTATTCTTCTATCCATTCAAATGGTAGTTTTTCGCTATCTTCCACGTCTTTCAGGTTTTGGTTGCCATTTTAAAGCATTTGTGATCATTTTAGCTGAGCAGCCTATCATTTTCTGCACTTCTTTATATGTTTTCCCCTCTCCAATCAACTTTTTAATCAAGGTACGCTGTTCTTCTGAACAATGTCTGGAACAACCCATTTTCCTCAGAATTTCAGAGAGAAATGCACTGTAACCAGCATGTACAACATTTGCTGCCTTCCTTCCTTAAATAAGGGCAATAATTGCCACCTGTTTTTCAAAGAATGAATGACCTCACTAATAGAACTCCACACTGCTATTATTTTGAACATGCCCCTTTCAATTAGTGGTTCAATTACACAGAATCAGCAGCATGCATGTCATGACTGTTGGGTCTGTTGGATTTCTATTACTCTACTACACCTGCTAGTAAATTATTTGCCATGTAGAAATATCACTTCTACCAAAAACAGTGATTGATCAGGTTAGTGATGTCTGACTGCTATTATTTTGAACACAACTATATGTGTAAAAGCGCTGCATAAATTGACAGCGCTATATAAGTACCTGAAATAAATAAATAAGATTGTAACCATTGAGATATAGTAGGTGCAGAAGTATGCATCCATTTAAGAGATATCTGTTTTCAAGCCAAAAATAAAGTTTCTGATAAATCTGGGCCATAATGTTTCATCTAATAGGCCAAGTAGTCTATTCTAACTACCCTATAAACAAAAGATACATAGGCATGCACACAGGGTGTACCCTTACATAGTTACATAGTCTGGTGGAAAAAAGACAAAAGTCCATCCAGTTAAACCATATTGAAAAAAAAAAGTTATAATCCTATACCCACAGTTGATCCAGTGGAAGGCAAAAAACCCAGCAAAGCATGATCCAATTTGCTCCAGCAAGGAAAAAAATTTCTTCCTGATCCCCCGAGAGGCAATCGGATATTCTCTGGATCAACTTTACCTATAAATGTTAGTATCCAGTTATATTCTGTGTATCTAAGAAAGAATCCAGGCCTTTTTTAAAGCAATCCACTGACCTGGCCAGAACCAACTCTTGAGGGAATCTATTCACATGTGCTCAGGGTGAACCTGCTCTCATCTGTGAAAAGCACAGGGCACCAGTAGAGGACCTGCCAATTCTGGTGTTCAGTGGCAAATGCCAGTTGAACTCTGTGGTGCCGGACAGTGAGCACAGGGCCCACTAGAGGATATCGGGCCCTCAGCCCACCCTCATGAAGTCTGTTTCCGATTGGTCAGAGACATTCACACCAGGGGCCTGCTGGAGGTAATCTTGTAGGGCTCTGGCAGTACTCATCCTGTTCCTCCTTGCACAAAGGAGCAGATACCGGTCCTACTGATGGGTTAAGGACCTTCTACGACCCTGTCCAGTGCTCCTAGAGTAACTGCCTGTCTCCTGGAATCTCCTCCATGCTCTTGAGACTGTTCTGGGAGACACAGCAAACCTTCTGGCAATGGCACGTATTGGTGTGCCATCCTGGAGTAGTTGGACTGCCTGTGCAACCTCCGTAGGGTCCAGGTATCGCCTCATGCTACCAGTAGTGACACTGACCCTAGCCAAATGCAAAACTAGTGAAAAACAGTCAGAAAAGATGAGTAGGGAAAAAAATGTCAGTGGCCTCCACCTGTAAAACAATTCCTGTTTTGGGGGTCATCTCATTGTTACCCATCTAGTGCACCTGTTGTTAATTTCATTAATGCCAAAGCAGCTGAAACTGATTAACAACCCCCTCTGCTACTTAAAGGATATGTTCACCTTTTTTTGACAAAAATAATAAATACACATTTTTTTGCAGGTAAAAAATGTGCATTTATTATTTTTGCCTGCAGGAGCCTGGAAAGCTCCTGATTAGTAGATTGCTGGAGCCATGCAGGTCTCCTGCAGACCTGTCAGAATATCTGCTTGCTGTACGGGATGTACAAACAAGCAGATATTCTGACAGGAAGCTTCAATGAACTACCACGGCACTCCACATTGCCATGGTAGTTCATTGAAAACTACAAGCCGACAGCCGCTAAGGCTGCCGGACTTGCAGGCCCTCATTCACAAAACTCTGTGAATGAGTGACATGGCCGTGTAGCTGGAGTCCCGCACAGCCACACTGTTTTCAAATCTGAGATAGTACAGGGGGACGTTTCCCTGTACTATCTGTCAGAGGGAGGGGGTATGGCAGGTGTGGCTGCAGCTATGGGAACATGTGAAACATGTAACATGTTCCCAAAGGTGAACTTATCCTTTGACTGACCAGATCAATACTCCAGGAGTTTCATTGACTTGATGCTATACTCTGATTAAAAAGTGTTCCTTTAATTTTTTTGAGCAGTGTATATACTGTATATATATATATATATATACACACACACGCGTATGTGCATTTCAGCTTTGGGGTGCACAGCCTAATGCAATAGGCTGTGCACACCTATGGAAAGATGGATATCTATACTTACCTATCCTAAGAGCGCTCCAGTCCAGCCACATTAAATCCCCAGCAGCTGGCTTCAGTGTATAGAAGGGGAGGAGCTTGTGGATGATGTCATGACGCACGAGGAGTTGGCGTTTTTCATAGCAGTGGTGTACATCTCTCCAGGACTCTACAGATCATGGGACACTCTGGTAATACTTATAGGGCCCTGGTTGCTATTGTGTCCCATGGTTTCCTTATGACCTGGTGTCATGCTGGAAAACATACCACTGCGGTTGATTATAGACAACTCGGAAGACACAGATTCCTTAAGATTGTGGAGATATTCATTGGAGGTTTTTTACACTTGGTGCGGTCTGGCACCTGTCACATGTGAGTGAATATGTGGAAGGTTTTGTGTTAAATAAAGCTTTTTAAAGGGGAAACACTATGTGAAGCTTTTTATTTGAGGAATACTGCCGATGAAGGGTGTTTTTGAAGCGGACCAAAAGTGCGGTTAGACCGAGCATTATACATGTGTAGTCGCACTGCTGGAGGTGAGCAGATATCTGGTGGAGGAATTGTGCACATTTTTTGCGGTTGGAGCACCAGGTTTTCACAGGAGGAAGGATATTCCATTCAAAAGCAATTTCTTTGGGACTTTTATATGATTATCACTTATAGTATTCACTATTTAATTATTTTATTAATCATTTATTTATAGTGTGTACCGCTGCACGGTATTTTTACTTCAGTGTATAGAAGATATCGCAGACAATGGCTACAGAGCCATTACTATGGGGCATCCCTTGTCAGCTGTTCCTTCTCTACACTGAAGCCAGCACTGGGAAGCGATCATATGACTGGACCGGAGGTTCCTCAGCCTAGGTAAGATCTTTCCTTTCACAGGGCAGTTAGAATAGGTGTAGATTGGGGGTGGGAGCAGGTTTAGGTATAGTTAGGATTTGACTGGAATGCTACTTTAACTTTCTGTGTTATGCATTAGAAGAACACTAGAGGGAGACATAAGCTGTGGAAATGTCACCTGTAAAGAGTAATTATTTCAAACGTAGGTTACTATAGAAAGAAAAAAATGAGCATTTAATTTAAGAGAAACAAATGTAATATATGTATGTTTCTGAAATATCCTGTAATACTACAGCAAACATATCATCTCAGGTGTTTGGTCATGTTAAAGGCAGACTATTTTCCACAAAAGTATATATTGGCCAACAAGTGAGCTGGAAAGTAAAGTCACCATAAAATGAAAGAATCTACTGATATATGCCTTAGACATATATTTGCTCCACTGAATAAATGCGAGAAAAAATAAATATAACTGATACAAATTTTTGTAAGAATTTTAAAAAATTATTTGAACACATATGAGAGCACTTTGCAAAGCAGAGATCAAAGTAGAAAGCGTACAAATCAAATAAATACTGCTGCCGGGCACCATCCATCCTGGCAGTATAGGATCAGCACTTGTAGAATATGCTTGAAAGTCCATTAATTTCTACAATAAAAAGGTCTGCAATACTTAATGGGTTCTGGGGTGTTTATTGAAGTAGAAGGCCTCCTGTACACGGGAGTAAAAAATGCCACCTTTTCACTAATCTGAACACAGGTACTTTGTTGTCTATGGAACAATGCACACAGCTGTGTGAATATTTTACATTTGAGTAATTTCTGGATATATAAACATATATTGCACATGTATAGTATTTGCACAAAGACATCATATATTGCAACACTAGCAACTGGAAGGAGAATTTTACACATGTACAGTACATGCGCCTTTACATGCCTTTACACTAGGTCTTTACTAAACATTTTACCCATTTTATCTTTCTGTCAACAAGATCCTGAGTAAAAAAAATCAATACATTCTTATTTTTGTGTGCAAAAGGCCTAAGAGCTGGTTCACGCCGCATGCAGTCCAGTGCATTATTTCTGCAACAAAAACACATGAACAGTAAGTTACATAGAATGCAATAACAAAATTCAAATCATAGCAATATGTTACAGCACAGTCAACAAAAGTAGAACATGCTGCATTTTTTTTCTGCAATGAATTGTACTGGAACGTGGAAAAAAGTGTCAAAAAGGCACCACAAAAAATCAAGGAACATGAAGAAAAATGTGAAAAAAAGGAAAGAAAAAACAAGGCAAAAAAATGCATCTGTAAGGCATCAAAAATTCATAAAAACACACTGCAATAAATCAAGGAAAATGAAGAAAAGTTTAAAAAAAGGAAAGAAAAAAAAAACAAGATGAAAAAATGCATATGTAAGGCATCAATAATACACTGCAAAAAATCAAGGAAAATAAAGTAAAATGTAAAAAAAAAAAAAAAAACGAGAGAAAAAAATGCATCTGTGAGGCATCAAAAATGCATGGAAATGCAAATGCAGAAATGTATCCAGAACGCATCCGGTTTGTGTTTCTGTGGTGTGAACCAGTGCTTAAACAATATCACCAATTACAATATATCAGCCTCAGAATGCTTTGACACAATTATATAAAGAACCTCTGTAAGCAATTTTTTTTTTGAGACTATCCCAAATCATTCCATCATGTACATACCTTTTAATGTAGAAACAAATGTATAAAATGTAGAAAGCCACATGTGCTGTGGGGTGAATGAGCCCTGTAACCTACTGGGGACTTCTAATTAAATAAATTGAACATTATATTACAATATATTGTTGGCAGCACAGTGGATAAATGGTTAGTACTTCTGCTTAGCAGTACTAGGGTTGTTAGTTCAAATCCCAACCACAGCACAACCTGCCTTGAGTTTGAATGTTCTCCCTGTGCCTGTGTGGGCTTCCACCAGGTACTCCAGTTTCCTCCCACACTCCAAAGACATTCTGGTAGGTGAATTGGCTTGTGAATGTAAGTTAGGGACCTTGGATTGTATGCCCCTTGAGGGTTAGGGACTGATATATTCACATAAGTCCCTAACCCTCAAGGGGCATACAATCTAAGGTCCCTAACTCACATTCATATGTATGATATATGCACTTCATAAATTGACAGTGCTATATAAGTACCTGAAATAAAATAATAAAAAAGTTGCTTGAATTCATTGTAGAACTAAACTCTCAAAAATAATATTTCTAATGGGATTTGGCTGGAAAAATTCTGAATCCTGTAAGACATGTGTGAAAACCTTTAGTCCTCATGTACAATGGACATTTTTACAGCTGCTGTTTTTGGCTTTTGATGTTTTTTTCTACAGCCAGCAAACTCCCCAGCATGTTATCCTATGTGTCCATACACACATAGACTGTAATCAACGTTTTTTGTCAGGGAAATTTTTTGTCTGGAAAAAAAACCCAGGACTAGTGGGTTTCTAGAGGAAATTTTTAGCTGTAAAAATGCTCTAATGCTGCAAAATGCGGTAAACCGCTGTAAATCGTGGCAAACCAGTGTTTTTGAAAGTGTTTTTGGTAAAAAAAAAAACTAAAAAAAGCAAAAGTGAAAAAACACGTCAAAAAGCCGTTAAACACCAATACAAATACGCTGAAAAACTCATGTTTTTAACATGACTTTACACAGCTAATGTTACCAGTGTTAATAAAATGACCAGTGTGAATGGAGCCTTAAAACTAGACCTTTTTAATAAAAAAAAGTACAATATTCCCTTACTTTTTATGTTTTTTTTCTACCTGCACTGTGCTCAACCCGTAGGCCTTTTCCATGAAGTTCCTGCCTGTGGATGTGTATGCACCCCACTAGATACGAACATAACTATTTTCCTGCTGTGACTACAGAAGAATTTGTCAGCATGCTGTGCATAGGTATGGTTGCTTGTAGTCAAGCTAAGTCCCTATTCACACATAGTGCATTTTACAGCACTGGATGAATGCAGGTTACCAGTGGGACACAAACCAAACAATTGTTTTCTGTGTCCTATTCACATTGCGATGCACCCTGGAGGTACAGAATGGCTCACATGTCACTGTACATCAGCGCAACACACTGTGCTTGAAATGTCACATTTGTGCACTTCAAATAAAGTTGGTTAAAAAAAGGGAACTATGTGATGCTCTGAAACATGCATCACTCTGCCGCCTACCTCCAGTTCACTGCAGCGGGAATGGACAGCTACCGCACATTCAACCTCTGCAGTGCAGCAGCTGTCCAGGGTAGTGTGACAGGCCCTTAGGAGTGTACAGGAAAGAGTGACAATGCTGCAGCTGAACTATGAAAGCTATGCCACTCTAGGAAAGGAAGGGCCTCTTGATTCACTTTGTAGAATTTAATTACAAACTTTTGACATTACAGTAACATGTGCAACATCGTATTTGGTTTAAATGTGATTTTTAGGAAAAAACTACTTTTGCACATTAGCTTTGTAAAAATTACTTACTCCTAATTATGGGAGTCTCATTGATGGAGGCTGTTGCATTGAGTAAGAACTCCAACTTTCATATATCTTGAGACTGATGTAAGCATTGAACTTCTGGGGATGAAATTTACAATCATAGCTCTAGTACACTTTATGCAGTGAAGGATAGTGAGCCATCTGCACCCCATCTCCTCCATTCCCAAAGGACTTGTATTCTTTTCACAGAATACAAGGTATATTGTGATTGAATGAGAGGAGATCATCACGTTCATTTGCCCCTACCCTTGTCCAATCACAGAATGCGCTTTATTCTGTAAAAAGAAGACCTTTTGTGAATGGAAGAGGTGGAGTGTGAGTGACCTACTATCTTTTCACTGGACGTGGTGTACTGGGGCAAGGCCTTCAAATCTCAGTGCTGTAAGTTAGGTGCTTGCAGCAGTGTCGGGACGAATGGAAGTCTTACACAGTAGCATTTACCAATGGGACACATATCATTAATGCTAATTACGTTTTTACATACTATAGCTAGTGTGCAATTATTTTCTTTTTTCTTTTTTTTTATGGAGTTCAGCTTTAAGTCTTTGACTTTAGATAAACTTTAAGACACACATTTTATTGACATGGCCTTGCACAAGTAAATATTTATGTAGCAATTCTGTGGACATTGCTTCCTATTCGGTATCGCAGACATTTCAGTATCTCATAGGGGATAATTTACTAAAGGCAAATAAGCTTTTCTCTTTACAAGGAAAGCTGCCCTTTACCAGGGAATTTTCCTCAGGACTTACTAAAGGCAAATACGTTTTTCTCTTTACAAGGAAAGTTGCCCTTTATAAGGGAATTTTCCTCAGGACTTAGTGAATGTAGTGCAATTTCACTTTGCAAAGTATACCCAACCAGGTGCAATTAAAAAAAAAAAAAAACACAATTTTGCTTTCACATCACTTGTAGAAGTCAGCAAAGTTCCTTGCAAAGTGAACCATCTATTTGCCTTTAGTAAATCAACCCCATAGTGCATTGATGGCTTTAATGAAAATTGCCCTTACCATATGATTACTGTCACTGCTGACATATAAAGAAGCAATTGGACCAGTTCCATGGTTGTACATTCTGTTCAGAATTCTTTACCCTAGCACTGTGTCTCCTGGTTATATCTGGTTGTTCAGCTTACGCCACGGTCATATGACTGAGAGCTACTGCGATGACTCATAGTTTTTTTCAGTACTAAACATCTATTTTATATATTTTTACTGTAAATAAGTACACATTGCCACAGGCATAAACCATCCTGAACTGCTCATCAAAGCCAGGATTGCATTATGCTCAAGATTTACTGAAAACAAAAGTTGACCTTTTATATCCACCAAGATACTCCAAAGGAGTAGAGAACATTGGGCTGTAATGTACAAGGACAGGCTTAGTGAACATGTAGTGTGATATTATGGCACACTTCAACAAGCCAAAATGCCAATGGAAGCATTATTTGTTTTTTGTAATTATTTTGTTCTTATGTCATAATTAATGTTGTAATAGTTTAACTCCAGGTTTTGTCTTTACAATTTAACCTTTTTCAGCATTACTACAGTCAACCATTTCATAGATTTGTATAGTACTGTTTATATTCATTACGTATAGGATTGGAGTATAATGTTTACACTATACCTTGCAGTACTTATTAGGATTAATACCTTCTTCAGGTTCCATTAAGGAAAATTGTGTCCCCAGACATATTTCTGGATTACATGAGAGTGATCCTTGTCATGAGAGTGATTCTTATCAAATTTAAATTTCTGGGGTGGCAATTCTATCTTCTGAAATTTCTTTAAAGAATTATTTCAAGAATCGTTGTGAGAGGTTCTTATGTTTAATATGAATAGCCTTTATCTAGAGGTCCTAATTGTGGAAGCTGAGATTCAAATAACTATAATCCAAACAGAATATATTCTAGTTTTATATTCAAAGTCACACAGAATTTTCCTACAAACACATTTGCAAACAAGACATTATTTCTAATATTTTAGGGAATTAATAAGTATATAGTCTGTGCTGTATTATTATTAAATATCTACAGTTGCATAACAGTAATTGGAATTTTGTTCATAATTTAGTTCATGTTTTTTTCTGCACGTATAAAAATGTATACAACTACAAATGCAGTGTTTTAGCTGACACTTGACTAAATAGTGACTGTAGTAATGGGACATGGCAGAGGACCAATGATGGGGGATTCAAACAAAGAAATTATTGAGAGTCATAATCCAGACATACATGTTCACTGGCCAAAAATAGGGGGTTTTGGACAACCTTATACTCAATTGTGTATTTTTGTTTGCACTTATTCATTTAATTTTTTTTATAATTTGCTATATAGCCTAAGTATGTTAAACAGTATAGCAAAAACTAAATTTTTACTAAAAATCTAAAAAACTTTTAGTAATTCTGTTCTGAAAAAATGATAATTTTTCTATGTATGATTTTTAATCATGCAAAGTCATATAAGATCATAATTAAACATAACCTAAATTGTTACATTTTGTGATAAATTAATTCATGCACATTTTTTTTTTAATTGGTAGGTGACAGATTCTCTTTACATAATGTTTTACACAATTCGTAATAAAATTGATAATAAACCTCTCAATGTTCAGAGTTTCTGACCAACTATCTACTTCAGGGCTGATGAATTACAGAAAATTGTGATTACTTGGCAATGGCTGTAGGAATTTCCAAAAATAAACCCAATTGCTGCATCGTTTCAGTCAATTCAACACTTCTTTCTTTCATGAAGGCCATAATAATATAAAAGTACCGCTTATTTTAGGACATCAGATTTTACAAGTTGTTTGGTAAATAACGGCCGTGTGAGACTCAAGTTAGAAACAATTTCATGTACCTGCTCATGTTTTTCTCATAATTCACTAAAACGATATACTAGAGACAATGTTTGTTATCATTACAAGGCAAAGCTTAAGATCAGGGGTTCAAAACTAAATTTGTTGTGTAACTAAGACTTTTCCCACGCACCACCACAAAAGAATCATTAACTCTTTGTCGCAGTTTTTCGATATAACCAAATATACTGTGATGTCTATTTACTATAAATTTTCAGACCGCCTAAATAAAGTCAAAACACTAAACATGACTAGTGTGTATGGTACTTTAAACTGATCTAAGAATAAGTAGCAGTTTTCCAATATTTACAACAAAAATACTTTGCTGTTTAAGGCTATTTCATAATGGATAGACTCCAAATAAAAGTGTGAAAAAAAGAAAAACATCCGCAAGCATGGCAATTTGAATAAATATTTGTAGTTTTACAGTTCAAAGTAGTGCTGAAAGCTCTAAATTGTAAGCAGAGATTTATATAAAAAATGTCCAAGTGTTAATTCCTCAATAATGTCAATAGGATTTTATAACACTAGAAAAAAAATCTATATTGTTTTAGTCTGCTCTACATTCTCATGCTTCATTTGTGACAGATATACTTTATTACATTGTGGATTACATGATTTCCAAAATATGGGAGTGTTGTTCCAAAATGCAAAATGGGGGTAAACATCGACATTCTGGTAATGAACATTTAGATAACTTACTTTGACTATTTCCAATTATAAACTATTAACTTTTAAAGGAAATAAACTGAACTTTTTTCAGATACATACAAACTCATGGTCAGCTGTAATTTTGTGAATATGGTCATGTAAACATTGCAAACCGAAGTACCATGGCAGAGTGATAAAAAATAGTTTTGCACAGCCCAAGACACATTCAAGATACAACAATGTAGACAAGAGTCCATGCACAGAGTTCAACAGCTGCAAAATCTCAACCACTCCATAGCAGTCATACAATCCGAATTTGAAAGTTACAACGTAGATAAATTCAACAGTATGCAAATTTAAACCAAAAGTGATAAACAGTTCATTATTTGCTTAAAAAACAGCTTTATGTCAATGTTGCTATATTGAAATATTGCCCAAAATGAACTGAAATGTTGATGTTCATTTTAACTAAATTTGACCCCCCAAGCTGGTATTTATGTGGAGGTTCTGCAATTTTGTTTTTGTTTACTTTTACTTTGGGCATAAAAATATTTTTTTAATCTGAGAACTAATTTGCAATCACAGAAGAGCGTTCACGATAGTAGTGATAATAATTTTTTATACATGTATAATACAGCATCATATATTAAGGACAGAAAGTTAGTACATTCACAATGGTATTTGATCCCAAGCTTCAGTTTAATTCACCATTTTGCTGTTTTCACAATACCGTGCTTCTATCACAGTAGGTCAAATCAGTATGTTATAAAACTTAAGCTTAGCAGTGAAGAGTTCACAAAATGGAATTGCCTCCTTCTTCATGAATCCACAACTATGTTCAATGCTAGGTGTCTTTACACTGCTTTGTATGCTTGTCGCTCTGTATTGAGAAGTTCAGTAAGTATAACTTATACAAGTCTGAGGCCTCTAGTGTGAAATAATATTTTTCTATTTAAAGCTCATCCTCTCTCAGTCACTAAAAATAAGACTTTCTTGAGTTTTTTACCAAAAGTTTGCCTAGATTTTGTGAACTCCAGTGAGGAGGGGAGAAATTCCTTTGAACCCCATACAATGCACACTGCAAAGAAGGACTTTAAACCATTTAATACATTTGCATCATAAATTGTCTGCAGCCACTCCATTATTTTTCAGTGAATGTACCCTCTTGGTAGATGCTTAAACTATGAGTACTAGAGACTAAAATTTGGGGCATTTAGACATCTGACACAGACCTGGGTAACAAATACATTCCAGCAGTTGCTGAACTACAATTTTTATTGTGATTGTACTGGACCTTGTACTTTGCATGACATGGGAAATAGGCTGCATAGTTATAGGTGCATTTGAGTACTTCTTTGCATATCATGTCTTCTGTTTATGGACTATTTCTATTGCTTATGTCTTACGTTCCTCTGTCCACAAAGTTGTCATAAAAAACTTTAGAGCATATTGACGTTTTTAGTACCAGTGTAGTCCAGTATCATATATACTATAACTCAACTGCTTGTACCAGCATGCCCCACTGGTCTCTCCTTTAGATCTGTGGAGCCAACGGTTTTAGTTTTATGGTGGCCAAACACTCTTTGATACAATAATTGATTGATTCCTCCAATTATTATTATTATTATTATACAGGATTTATATAGCACCAACACTTTGCTCAGCGCTTTACAATAAAAAGGGTGACAATACAGCAACGATACAGTTCAATACAAAAGGTCCTCCAATTGAAATAATCGATCTCCAGCCAACAACCCAATCAATCAATAAATCAATATAACACACATGGGAAAGTGGATTATATTTAATAGTTAAGATACACTCATAACATATGATTGTGACTTACAATTGCAAGTTATCGATCACATCCCTGTTTCCACCATGTAATCTTATAGTCCAATTAGTCGAAATATGATCATATTCATGAACAAAGTATCTCAGTGCTGCTAATCAATATAAAATGATCAATGATTTTTCAAGCCTAAATTGGTCTGAAGAGAAGTTATGGCTATTCAGTTGTTTGCTGATTCATGTAGCCTGTATGGCAACCATAAGCATCTCTCCTGTGTCAATAATAGTCCCACTGCATCTCACTGATGTCTATCCTATCTGTAAAAATACAATTTACCCACAGAAAATGATAATTTTCTTTCTTATAAATTACCGTAAGCTCAAGAAAGAGCACGTTACACTTCAAAAGAACAATACAAACCCTGTGTATCTATAGAAGTGGTAACTAGAATACCAGTCATGTGGTTTTCTACAGTCTGGTTGCAGTGAGGCAATATAAAAGGTTCCAAAAAGTCCACCTCTAAAGTACTGTGAGATAAAGCATTGATTTCTTGTAACTGAAAGTATTGTTACAGTGTGAGGCCTTGCCTGTGTAAATGGGCATAAAAGTGACAATGTATTCTCAAAGCTGCAGTCTGAGAAACTCTGGCAGGTTGATTGTGAACAGAGGAAACTATGTTATGTGCTTTTTCCGATTTGGTATTTCTGGATCAGGGCTGGAAGCTCAGTCTCTGCTTATGGGTGCTTACGTCCTTGGCCTTATTGGTTGCATTCTTCCCCGGGCTCTCAAACCATACATCATAGAACCAATAAAGCCATATCTTGCACTGAGGAGGGCAAAGAATCCTGAAACAGCTGTATACAAGGTGGAAACACTGAATGTGTTAAAGTATGTCTATAACTGTGCTATATACCATTGGTTCTGGTGCACAGATGGCTAAGAGGCACAAAATGAAATGGTTTTTATGACTCCAACCATTTATCCATAAGCAGAGACTAAGCTCATTGTTTTGGGGTTTTGTGTTGGAAGTGAACATATGTAAAGATCTTCTGCTACAAAAAGGCAATGCAGTATCTCAACTAAGGGTTCAACATTCTCACCAAGAATCAAAGTTGGTGAGACATCTGTTTGTACTTCCACAAGTCACATGCCGCTAGAGCTCAACACTATTTTTTTATTGATGCAAAAACTGTAGTCAATGCCTTGTTGTTCTTTTCTCCTTAGAAAAAGTTGACTACCAGTCATTAAGATGTTTTTTCCCTCTTCATGTGGTCTCATCCAACATAGAGAACTGCTTCTTACTGAACCTATAAGTAGCTAATTTGTTGCATGCAGTGCTCCAAAAGGTTGTTTAGATTACTTTTATCTGCATATGTATAGCCCTCCTTACACTTTTTAATCTTGCCAAGGAGATACCTGCTGTGAATTCTCTGCCCTAAACACAATTACATCATAGGCAAACAAGATTTAGGTTACTGCACATATGCATTTTAGTGAGTGGATAAGTACAGGAGGAGAGCACTGTGCTTCCATTTTGTATGTTTAACTATGGGATTTCTGCTGTAAAAAATACACTTTCTAGGAGCTGGTGAAATATACCGAGGACAAAATATATAAACAGTATCAGGAAAATGTTTTAAATATTTTTCTGAAACGTTTGCTAAAACTGATATTCAATCTTTAGAGAAATATGAAGGTGACTATACATAAACAATAAACATTATTTCAAGGGGAATTTCAAGCCAGATTATCATGTATTGCCATTCATATCAACTATCACTTTATGGTGTATTTATTATAAGGCAAATGGAGCCAATTACTGTTGAGCTTATTTAATAACCTGAAAATATTAGTACGACTATGAAGGTATATTTATTACATTTTACCAACTCCCGCTTTTTGTTGGTGTCTGACTCAGCTTGTGCCTGGAGACAGAAGTCACCTGAAATTTAACAGCTTCGGGGACACAAACCTCCCCTAGAGCTGCAGAGCCAGATACAGGCAAACAGATAAAGATAAATAATGTGTGAAGATCTATAGAGAAGGCAAAGAAGAGTATAGTACATGTAAAATGACAAAGATGAGCAGCACAGTGGGGTACTGGATGAAGATGAGAAGTACCGATTGGGTATGGGGGAGGGAATAGTGGACAAAAAATAATTTTGGGGAAAGTGTTGAAGGTAGACTAGAGAGTTGTACTGAGATGTGATAGAGGTCAAGAGTAGAATTGCAGAAATGGGAGACTCCAGAGGCAGTTGAGATGTACAAGGGTCAGTGGAGGCAGATGAGAGGAGTAACACAAAAGAGGCCTGTAGGCAGCCACTGGCTTAATAAGAACAACAGAACAGAAGGGCACTGGAGATGGACAAACGACACAGTACAGTGAGGATGTAGAGAAAAAGAAGCTTTGCAGAGAAGTGGAGAACTGGAGGTGGATGAGAAGAGCAGTATAGAGAGTACTTTAGGTTGTCAAGAGAGGCAGTACAGAGGGGCACTCAAGGTGGAAAAGAGAAGCAGCACAGATTGGGTAAATTGAGGTAAATGAGAGGAGCAGTACTGGAGGAGTACCAGAGGTGGACTAGAAGAGTAGTCTAGAGAGGAGAGTACTGGACAAGAAGAGAGGAAAGGTACAACAGGGTGGAAGCAGGTGAGAGCATGAGAGCAGCAGTACAAAAACAGATAGGAAATGAAGGAATACAATACGTACATTGGAGGAGTGAAAGGAGCAGTACACTGGAGTGGACAAGAGGTGCAATATAACAGAAGATGCTGGAGATAGGCAAGAAGAACAGTACCAGATGGTCTCTGGTATGCCTCCAGCATGGAAGGGAGGCAAAGGAGGCCCACTCTCCACCACATATGGTCTGACACATGTTTAGAAATATATAGTACTGTAACTCTATTAAATCAGTGACCAGCATGGCTCTACTTTCCTTTTTTTTGTTTAAGCTATTCCTGTCAGATTGGGACCACTTCCTCACTCTTACTGGAACTACCACAATGGTTACTGTAAGAAGAGCTGTGCAATGATTTGGTGATCCACACAAAGTCTGCTGATGAAGTGTGGTATAGGGACTAGCCAGAGTGGGATTACTTTGACAGAGTTGGCCAGCTTAAAAATGTATTTCAGCATTTGTGAACCCCAGTTTTCATGCAAAGGTTTGCTAGAAATGTGTAAGGGTGTATTGTAGTATGCAAACAGTTATGCCAGAGTCTGCTGATGCAGTTGCCATGGTGCTGCATATATAACCAGCTATGATGCCAGCTTCTTGAGATAATAAATTGATTATAAAGCCCAAAAACCTTTTTTAATCACTTGTGGAAGACCCCAGATGAAGGGGTGTGGGGCTGTTCTATGCAATACCATTACACAGAACATGTAAGTATAACATGTTAATTCTTTTAGTTAGAAAAAATTACCTTTTGTGTGTCCTGTGCTGCTGTACCAATCCTCTGGGCACACAGAGGAGGCAAATGCTATCATAAATACAAAACCTCAATGGCACAACAGCCCTCAAAGCATTTATTAAATCTCATGAAAACAGGCAGGATCTTGACAGCAATAGTAGTAATATAGTACATACAGTATATTTTGATTCAGTTACGTGGTGATTTTCAAAATTTTAGCAATCCTTCCTTAAGGCTAGGTTCACACCTAAGTGGCAAGTTGCATTTGGGAGGACACAGCAGCCCATTTATTTGAATGGGCTGTTGTGCCTGCATTTCTTTGTGCCAGTGCACATTTGGATTATACATTAAGACTGTATAGTTAGATTTTCATACAACCCAGTTTTCCTTAAAGCAACACTGCTGCCACACTTAAAAATAAAATTGACAAACAGCCAGTATAAAAAAAATTGAATACTGTTCATCAGGAAATTTGCCTAAACCTTTGCTCTTTTGAAAAGCAAGGGGCACCACTGCTATCCAAAAAGCACTTTCCTCTGGGCACTGTGGTTTCATCCACTAGCTGCTTTGTCACTACAGAATACAGGATCAGTTTAACCCTTTGGCACTGGTGCCTGCCAGCCCTTTAAGGGGTTTATGATACCAGGAGGCGGGGTGGGGTTTAGGGTCATGTGACTGCTGTGATTGGCTGTCACAGCAGTCACATGAGCAGAAAGGTCCTAATCAGGGTGATCGAGGTAGTGATCTTTCGGGACCTTTCTGTGAGGCGCCAGTAAATGTGCTGGGAGCACGCAGGGTATGCACTCCTGCCACATGTTTGTTTACTTTTGATACTCAAACATGTGACTGCTCGGCATCAAGGCCCAGCCGCCGAGAGGCTACATATTTGCATACTGTCTGCATAAACAGGTTAAGTTGTAAAGAGATACAAGATACATTTAGATGATCATAAACAGTAGAGACCAATTGATTTTGCAAGTATGATCAGATGCCTTCAGGGCCAATCCCCGTAAGGGTACAGTAATGAAGTATTATTATTATTACAGGCATTTTTATAGCACCGTCAATTTACACAGCACTTTACATATATATTGCACATTCACATCAGTCCCTAACCCTAAAGGGGTGTACAATCTAAGGTCCCTAACTCACATTCATACATACACATACTAGGGCCAATTTAGACAGGATCCAATTAACCTAACAGCATGTCTTTGGAGTGTGGGAGGAAACCGGAGTACCTGGAGGAAACCCACGCAGCCACAGGGAGAATATGCAAACTCCAGGCAGGTGGTGCCATGGAGGGGATTTGAACCTACGGCCATAGTACTGCCAGGCGGAAGTGCTAACCATTTAGCCACGTGCTCTAATAAACTCAGTTCTGGCAAGCATACTAGATTTCATAGCAATTTTTTACATTCCATCAATGGGTCTATTGATCTGGCAATAATATTTTTATTACTTATGTTACCAAAATGCTACATAAAATATGGGGCTAAACTGACTTCCGTTTGGTGGAATTGTCTCCCAAAAAGTTGTTTTCTATTCTCAAGGCAAAAATATATAAAAAAAAATTCTGATTTGACCAGCAATATTGAAAACTGTTTATAAAAAGTACACACATTCAACAATCAGCTTCACTGGAATTAATGGGCCAAGCCCAACCCCTGAAAAACATAATCCCCCCCTCCACCAAACTCTACACTTGGCACAATGCAGTTAGGCAAGTACCGTTCTCCTGGCAACCGCCAAACCCAGACACGTCCATCAGATTGCCAGACAGAGAAGCGTGATTTGTCACTCCGGAGAAAAAGTCTCCACTGTTCTAGAGTCCAGTGGCAGCGTGCTTTACACCATTGCATCCAACGCTTTGCATTGTACTTGGTGATGTAAGGCTTGGATGCAGATGCTCAGCCATTGCAAACCATTCCATGAAGTTCTCTACGCACGGTTGTTGTGCTAATCTGAAGGCCATGTTTGGAGGTCTTTAGCTATTGACTCAGCAGACAGTTGGCGACTTCAGCATGCGTTGACCCCGCTCTGTCATTTTACGTGGCCTACCACTTCATGGCTGAGTTGCTGTTGTTCCCAGTTGCTTCCACTTTGTTATAATACCACTAACAGTTGACCGTGGAATATTTAGTAGCAAGAAAATTTCATGGATGGACTTATTGCACAGCTGGCAACCTATCATGGTACTTCACTTGATTTCACTGAGCTCCTGAGAGCAACCCATTCCTTCACAAATGTTTGTAGAAGCAGTCTGCATGCCTAGGTGCTTGAGTTTATACACCTGTGGTCATGGAGGTGATTGGAACACCTGAATCCAATGATTTGGGCAATATGAACTTTTGGCAATATAGTGTACTTTACAGCATGCATACATATAGGATAAGACTGGGGTCTAATGACTGATTTATGAATAATTAGACCCTATGCAACTGAAATTTTAAATGGTTGTATCTAAAGTTTTTCTGGCTAAAATGTATATTTTTTCTTTAGTTACTGAGATGCTTATTTACCTTATGCTTATTTACTCTTTCCGGAGTCTAATTTAAAATATTCTAATCAAAATCCTCCCTGTATGGCCAAGTATGTCACTGAGGTTGCACTAAAGCCTAGTACACATGATCAGAAAATCATACAAAAAAAAGCTTTCAAAGCAATTGTACGATAATCTAATCGTTAGTACACAGCTTTTGTTTGAAACTATCCAAAAGGAGAAGCTTGAAAATTTTTCTCATACTATACCAGATCGTACAATTTTCACTTAATCAGGACAGTTTTCATCCATAAATACAATACATTAAATCCCGTTCAAATTTTTATTCTGTCGTGCAAGAATTTTCATAACTCTAGTGAACTCTTCACTTTTGTTATGAGCCTAGCATGCAAAAAAAAACGGATGATCATTCGTCTGATCAGGGGCGGACTGACCATTTGGAAACTCGGGCACTGCCCGAGGGCCCGGGGTCAGTAGGGGGCCCCATGAGATGCCCCTGGTACCTTTTTCATAGTCTACTTTGAGTTTGGGCAAGGACACAGGGGCCCCATGATCCCCTATTGCCCGGGGGCCCCATGAGTTGTCAGTCCGCCCCTGCGTCTGATATTCTCATCATGTTTACAGGGCTTTAGGAAAAAAATAGAATCCAAAATTATCAGTCTGGTATCTCCCATGTCCACACTTTGAATAGCAGGTGCTAAGATGTGGAGAACAGGGAACATTTCTTGTCTTGAGAGCCATCTCCACCCTTCAAACAAACACAGACACTTATCAGTAATGAAGTAGCACTCAGTAGCACTCATGGTACAAACAGAATAGACAGCATCATCAAAGACAAGACAGCCAGCAGTGGGACTACTGCATCACATAAACACCATTATTCTTATCTGATAAAAACAACAACCAAACAGATATAAACAATATGTCACAGAATAGCTCAAGGTTTGCTATCATTCTTGGACTTACCTGGGACTATCCCTTTGGAGCTGATGTGGACAGTTGTTTTAAAATATACATTTCATATAAACGTCTTAATAAAGATGGAACTTAGGTGCCACATTTCTTTTTACACTCAGGCCTTTAAATCTGGCTTTAAATCAAAACAAATTATGTGCACATAAATTAAATGATTTTCTGCTTTTGTACACATTACTTTTTTGCATGCATTATTACATTCCAATAAATTAAGATTTTATGAATACAGTGTTTGAGATTTTTTTTCTGCAGTCTAGCGAGATATTTTTAAACTGGTACTCTTTTTAACACTTAAAAATTATCATGCAATCTTTTTTTTTTTACCCATGCTATAAAAACTATGTAGAATATTAACAGGAAAATCTTCTTTTTATCTGGACCATACAAATACTTTCTGTTATTAATATATTTTGTGCTCTTTTTAAAACAGCCTAAAAAAATCTAAAGCAATATGAAATCAAGAAAGATAGCTTTAAAAGCCCCCCACCCCCCACATCTGATTTATGAATTTAGTGCAGAAGTTAAAATACAATTATTTTTCCAACTAGCTCCTTAACTATTATTCTTGCTCTCAATGACAATTAGACTGTAAGCCCCCAAAGGCATGTGTAATGTGTATTCTTTGTGAAATGTTTGCCTTTTCCTTTGCACTGTTTTTTACAGCAGTATGTAAATTGTACTACACTAAAACTAGTTGTAATTACAATAAGCCATTAATACACTAGCAACAAAGTAGTAAAGGAGGAAATATTCATGAATCAATGCACACTTCATTGTATGGCAATAGGTCTGCACAAACACTGTATGCAGGAAACTAAACATTATGAAGGGTAAAGATGATATGTGATGCTTATCTCTCTTTATATGGTAATTAAACAGCACAAACTCCAGACTGTAAACAGAAGCCAGTACACTGGTAGTAGCAGTAAATGTTTTACATTTCAGAAATGCATTTCTGACATAAAATAAATAAGTGCTGTTCTTTATTATACATGTGCAAGAATTTTTTAAGTGTTTGTGTTATAGAGAATGCAGAGTATCAGATGTAAAACACGCTTTCTGCTAAAATAAGAACACTTTGCCCTACATATTTTGCAATACAATCTCCTTTTATACACATCTATAAAAGGTTACCATGTTGTTATAAATGCATCATGTCCCTTTTTGTATTGCCATGATTTTGTTACTGCTTTTTTTTTAATCTCTGTTAGGACTTTTACCTGTCTGAAATCTGTATGAAACTGTAGTATTTTTTTAGAGAACTTGAAAAAAATATTCCATTCATTTGAAAGATAAACTCTCATAAATTTTAAATGGGCTTATAGGCTGCCAGCATTCCAAAAAGGGATATCATTTCATCTCCAGCCAGTCAGTGAAAGCTAGGCGGAGCATATTCAAAAACCTAGCTGCTGACAGGTGTATAAGAAGTGCTGAGGAAGGGCACAGGTGATACACCTGTTTCAGGGATAGTTGCAAGCACAGGTGCATCTGGCTCTCCAGCCTACCAGCCTTCTACCATGAGTGCATTTGATCCACAGACACATTCTCCACCTCGCTGTGGGCCACAATTTCCAAACATTGGGCAAGAACCTCCAGAGATCAATATCTACTGTGACAGCATCTTCCACCCTCAGACTATGCCTAGTCCTCAACGACCTTCAAACTTTGAGACTGGAGATTACAGCACTACTGCTAATCCTTATCTATGGCTGAATGGGCCATCCATCACACCACCTCCCTACCTGCAAGGATCCAACACCAGCCACTTCATGCCTCAGTCATACGGTATGCAGAGACAGCTTTTGCCTAACATGCATGGCTTAGGAGGATCTGAGTTAGGCTGGCTTCCAATTCCATCCCAAGAAGAACTCATGAAATTGGTGAGACCACCTTATTCTTACTCAGCCCTAATTGCAATGGCAATACATGGTGCCCCAGATAAAAGACTGACACTCAGCCAAATCTATCAGTATGTTGCAGACAACTTTCCTTTCTACAACAAAAGCAAAGCTGGCTGGCAAAACTCTATCCGGCATAATTTATCCCTAAATGATTGCTTCAAAAAAGTTCCAAGGGATGAAGACGATCCAGGTAAGTGACTTTTATTTTATGACACTTAGTAATGTTTCCTAATAAAAATATACCCTTTTTTCTTTATATAAAATGCCTTTCTCATAAGTGATGAAATATCTGAAATAAATGCTATAATATCATCAAAATGTAAATGCTTAAGTGTGCTTAAAAAAAAACAACAAAGGAATTTAAACAGTAACTATGAGGAAATGTCTATGCCTCTTGCTGTAGATTGATGCTTTGTGTATTTTAGGACTGAAAAAATATCACGCTGAAGTCAATTTTGTTTTCCTTTGTGTCCCTAGTTGATTATTATCCATCGCTGTGTCTAAAGCTCTATATCATATGCCCAGCCGCACATTTCATAATCTGAATACCAGTAAAATATTGATGAAACTTACTGATAAAGTTAAAGTGTTTTTAAACTAGACATACAGTACCATATATGATCTAAATGCTCTTTTATCTAAAGAGAAAAATATATCCTAAGCATTATATTTTCTGTTAATAGGAAAAGGAAATTACTGGACTCTGGACCCAAATTGTGAAAAAATGTTTGACAATGGAAATTTCCGCAGAAAGAGAAAGAGAAAGTCTGACACCAATGGCCAGCTAACCTCAGATAAAGCAGAAGGGAGTTCACTGCCTGACAGCCCAAAAAATGGAGAACATCAAGACATGCTGGAGAGTTCCTCACCAGGAACTGATGACTCAACTGAAAAAAGACTATCTCCACCCGCCATAACACCATGCCTTAACAATTTTCTCTCTAGCATGACTGCTTTTGTTAACAATGCCGGTCCTGTAAGTAGATCAGTACCACTTGGACTCAGTAATGAAACATCTGACAAAGTGGCACAGAACACAACTGGTTTCAGCTCATACTCACCACTTACAAACATACCAAGTCACGGAGGATCAGACTGGTCCCCTACTATGTCATCAAATCCCTTTGGTTACACTGGTTCTTTACTAAATCAGTTCAATCCCCACTTCTACAACAGCATCACCAACAATACTCTTTTCTCCCGAGAAGGCACAGAGGTCTAAGCACCAGAATAAGGTAGAAAAGCCTTACAGTATACTGAAATGAAGTGTACCTTCATCAGCAAAAAATATCACTGTACCAGATAACCTGAATATTTGTGTATGTGTATAGTATTTATGGGTACACACAAGCTGATGCTAACGCAAAACATACACACAATGTATGTATGTACTTCAAATAATAGTTTTATGTAGTTAACTGTTCTCCAGTCACATTGGACTGCCCTCTGGTTACACACTGCCTTCTACTGCTATACATTTTAAGTAGTGCATACTGTATGTTTTAGAAATGTTCTTGTTTCAAAATATGTTCATTTATCTGAATATTACTGTGCAAGATGATGCAAATTGTCACTGTGTTGAAAGACAATGCTTTAGCTGGTATACATTTACTATAAGGTCCTTTTTCTACAGTCTGTACTGATAGATGTTTACTGTGGAGTAAAAAACCTGGGTAGGGGCAACTGATGTAGTACAGTAGTGACTTAAATACATTTGTCTTTCTTTTTTTTAATGTTAAATATTTTATATATTGATCAGACATCACTGAGGGGAAATGGGTTATTTTGTAATAAAATCTTTTAAAATGAATGAAGTCTGTGCTCTTGTTTCAGTTAGTTGTATGTAGAACATCATTTACATCATAACTACCTCTTCTCTGTTGCTGCTAGGACCAGAGTGGACTGAAATTAGAACCACTATACATCATTAGTGTATAATTACATCATTTTTAAATGTATTCTGTGAAACAGGCCAAAGAACAAAGCACTAACTGTAAAGTTTAGTTACCATTGCAGGCTACCAGAATCTACCCTGTAACGATCTTACTTCAAACCAATGACTATGGGTTACTGCACTTTGCAACTAGCACTTTGCATATTGCACCGTTTATATCTATACAATTTTCTATGGGTTTTCTTTAATCAATTACACATGGGAATAAACATAATATGGACCAGTAAATCTATATAGGAGCAGTGAGTGCAGTTGCTGCTGATGTGTTAGACTTTAGGAGAGAGGGGGACATTGTACCAAAAATAACTCCTTCAATCTGATATATTGAGGAGAAGCAGAACCAATGGTGTCTGACCCCCAGAGGTACTAAGGTTATGTTAATCTCCAACTGGTCCCTGGCAATGCTGAATTTACTAAACATGACCTTGTATTATGGGTCCACCTACCTCTATTATATAATCTAGTATTCCCAGTTCAAAGCCGGCAAACCCTCACCTCCTATAGCAACAGATCATCAATTTAAATATTGATTCTAATAAAATAAAACATGTTTTTACTATTTATGCATAGGAATAGAAGCAATAAGCCCCCTTCTTGCATTAAATTCATTAGTGAAGAGAAAAATGTAATGATGTCATCATGCCACATTCATGAAGATGTAATTTGTTATAGAGCCTTGCTAGACTTTGCACACACCCAATCTCATAGCATATACTGTACATTAAAGGTTAACTGTGATAGAAACATGTAGTATATATAGCTAGGTTTCAGAATGTTATATGATAGGAATAAAACTAGGTAGAAGTAATCATGACCAATGAAGCATAATAAATCGTTATGATAATAAAGAAAATAAAATCAATGTCATGGATATCAGATTTCCACTAGGTCCGATTAGTAAAATTTTCTTCCAGCAGAAGTCCAATGTTTGTGCGATGTCTAAAATCCTTCCCATCACAGCCCCCTCATTTTATATCACAATCCCATACTTACATCAGTCCCCTTCACATTAGTGTCCACTGTCCCCTTCCCATCAACCCCTACACAGCACTGCTGTCCCCTTTACATAACCCCCACAAAGCACTGCCCCCCCACAGCACAGCCCGTCTTTACATCACTCTCCCACAGCACAGCTCCCCTTTATTCACCCCACCCCACAGCAATTGCCCCTCTTTACATCACCCGCCCAACAGCATTGCCCCCTTTACATCACATCTCCCCCACAGCACTTCCCCACTTCAGATTTCCCTCCACAGCACCGCTCGCCTTTACATCTCCCTCCCCACAGTACTGCCCCCCATTTACATTTCCCCTCACAGTACTGCCCCCTTTACATTTACCCCCCAACACTGCCCCCCTTTATATCTCCCCACCACAGCACTCCCCACCCTGTTTACATCTCAAACCCACAACAATGCCCCCCTTTACATCACCCCGCCACCACCCATAGGACTGCCCCCATTCACATCTCCCCTCCCCACCAGCACTTTCTTCCCCTTCACTTTACCCTCCCCCCACAGCACCGCTCACCTTTACATCTCCCTTCCCACAGTACTGCCCCCCATTTACATTTCCCCTCACAGTACTGCTCCCCTTTCACATCTCCCTCACCCTCTCCCAACACAATAGTGCACTCTGCTGCTTCACATCTGCTACTCCATTCAAATCACCCCACACACACACAGCAATGCCTCCTTCACAGCCATGTCCTCTTGCCTACCACTCCAAGTGGAGAGCGGTCAGGAGGCACAGCAGCACTAGATGGAGGTTTGGAGCAGGGAGCTGCCGAGCTTAACTCCTATTAAGAAGCTGGTGATTGGTTGGTGATTGGTGATTGGTCCTACGCCATGTCCTAACAACGAGTAACCTGCTAGTTAATCTGGAAAGTTAACTCATGCAGCTCTCGCTCCCACCCTCCATCCAGTGTGACTGTGCCTCCTGCTCTCTATTCATTATTGTCCCCTGCCTCCCGCTCTCTGTGCTGTGATGGAACAATGGCTCAGTCCGCATCCAGACTGTTGTCTGCCATTTAGTGATGCCTGACCTAAAGCACCTTTACAGGAACTGCAATACTAAAATCT
The DNA here is from genome assembly GCF_062004578.1 of Staurois parvus. Classification (NCBI taxonomy): domain Eukaryota; kingdom Metazoa; phylum Chordata; class Amphibia; order Anura; family Ranidae; genus Staurois; species Staurois parvus. Next base: position 135,771 of record NW_028319110.1, read on the forward strand.
AAGAGGGCACTTCATATTGCAATATTCCAGCTGCAGAACTGACATGCAGCAATCCTGGCTTTTAGAATTGCCAAATTATATGTATTTACGCTATCCATTCCTTATACAGCCCAACCATACAGAACACCCAGCCTGGTGACCTGTTTTTCTAGGATACCTCTGTGACTCCAGCCTGTGACTGGACAGTGAAGGAACAGCAACATACTAATGAGATCATTTCTCTGAAGTTTTATCCTCCTATCAGTATGTTCATTGTTAGCATATGTAAATTAGAGCCACTTGATTGTGTTAGTGCTCTTCCCCCTCCAGTCTGAGTGCTGCTGTACAGGTGTTTAAAAGAGGCTGAAATCAAGTCAAATTCATATAATTATAACAGTTTGCATTGAAATAAATAAAGGCCCCATGCACAAGAGGCATCTGTAAAAGCCTTTCTGGACTCCAGAACTCATGGCAGGAAAATGATGCTTAAAAAATGCGCTAAAAATGCGCTAAAAGCAGCATATTGCACGTGCTTAGGCACATTTAGGGGCATCTAGTTTTTGAGTGTTAATGCATTATACTGATCAGAATATTAATTATTCATTTTTTTTTCTTCCCATCACAATGTATTAATGCTCTAACTAACCCTAGACGTGTCTAGCATTTATGCACATTTAGCTTAGTTCTGCATTCTGCTCTTCAGCTCCTCTCCTGAAGGCACCTTTGGTGTTTTTTTTCTGCCATTTAAATGTTACACTGTTCATTTCAAGGTAGTAATTTTTGTCATGTCATATACAGACAGATATAAATAAGCCAACAATCGATTTTTTTCATAATCATGACAGCACAATGGACTGGGGATTTATTTTGAGGTTCCATAGCAGCAAGTATATATGGAGTCTCATTCAACTATGCAATCAACACAATACTTGTTTGCAGGGGCATAAAGGGAAATAAAAGGGCTCCATATCAACATTTGTCTTGCTCCCTAATCAACAGCAGTTGTTCATGGCGCTGAAGCCAGTGGCCCTAGGTCATATACTTAAACCAAGATGTAAAGTAAAATTAAATGATTCATTGGTGGAAAAATGTTCCAACATCAGTGGTTAGAAGAAAAGAAAAAAGCCTGTCAGTCAGCGGGAGGAAAGAAAACCTATGCCCACATTAGTCGTCAGTCAAAGAAAAACATGCCCTGTCATCAATGTTTAAAAGGAGGGAGAAATACTCTGTTGTCAATGGCCAGTCCTAGGAAAAAAAATGCCCTGGTGTTAGTTGTCAAAAAGAGGAAAAAATGCCTAGACAGTGATCAGTAGGAGGAAAAATTACCTGGTGTCAGTAGTCATTAAAAAGAAAAAAAAGCCTTACCAGTGGTCAGTAGAGGAAAGAATACCCTGGCATCAGCGGCCAGTGGTGGAAAAATGGCTTGACGTCAGTGGCCAGCAAGTAGAAAAAAATGCCCTGGTATTAATGATCCATAGGAGGAAAAACTGCATTGTCAGTGGTCTAGTCTGGTCTGGTCAGTATAGAACAAAATGCCTTGTTGGTGGTCTGGTCAGTAGAGGAAAAAAATTACTCATCAGTGGTCAGTTAGAGGAAAAATATCCTGGCATCAGTGGTCAATAGGAGGAAAAAATGTCTTGCAGTGGTCTGGTCAGTAAGGTAATACCTTTCCAGTTGTCAGTAGGCATAAAACGTACCAGCATTGGCGGTCAGTAGAAGAAATGCCCTGCCACTAGTTCTAGTGGGAGGAAAAATATTAGGGACTCTGCAGGGGGATGAGCAGCTCTGTGGGGGCTTGGGGATGCTGTTGGTAGCTGGGAGGCACTGTGAAGCTCTGCAGGGGGCTGGAGATCTTCAGCAAACTAAGGGGCATAGTGGGGGCTGTAAGACTTTATAAGTGGAAGAGAATGCTGGGGCAATCTTGGGAGCCCTACTGAGGGTAAGTGTTCTGCAGAGGGCTATAGGGGCATTGCGGGGGATGCTGAGCAGCTCAGCGAGGAGGTAAGTTGGGGAAGGGGGTTGTTGTGGCTAGCAGGGGGATTAGTGAGAAGGTCGATTTTGAGGGGGCTAAAAAGCACTGTGGAGGGTTGGAGGCTGCAGGAAGTAGAGGGAGTGGAACTTGCAAAAAAGGGATTGCATGCCCCCCCCCCCCTCACTCTCCCACCTACACACAGTTACTGTTTAGACCTGTTGTCAGTATGGACACCTCACAGGAAGTGATAATGAAACTTCCCTTTCAATCTCTCTCTATTCCTGTTAGAGGTCACATGACTGGAAGAAGACAAGTGGTCCTTGGTGCAGGAACACTAGCATTCTAGCATTGGGCACAGCTACCATTCTGCAGAGTGTGCTGGAAGCTAGGATACACAAAAGTAACTTCTTTCAGCCCAGTACTTCTTATCTCAGAGACCCTGAACAGACCCCCTCCCTACTTTTGGTTTTGGCTTCATAAGCACTGCATGGGCTACTATAACTATAATTCCACCATTGCTTTTTTATACATGAATCTGGTGCTTGTAAGTATTGTCTTCAAATGTTGTGACAACCCTTTGTAGGTAAATATACATTTCTCATTTAATATATTAATAACAATAAAAAGAATAATAATAACAATAATAACAATAATAACAATAATAAATGTAAAAGTATTTTAAGCTAATTTATAAAGTCTAGGATGGATTGAGGTTGATGGATGCCTGTTCCATTTTTTCAAGTGTGAGAACTTTTTTTTATTGTATGTACTACTCACTGTATTCCAGGTATGTAAGAAAATCTTCTACTGCTATCCTCATCTCTGTGTATATTAGGCCAGAAGGCATCTACATCTGGCCAGTAATTGTGAAAGGGCACTTTAATGCAATATGCACATGTGAGCTGCGAGTATGACATGATTAAAATAAATAGTACTAATTTTTAGCAAGTGTATATTTATTTATTTAAGGTACTTATATAGCGCTGTCAATTTACGCAGCGCTTTACACATATATATATATTGTACATTCACATCAGTCTCTAACCCTCAAGGGGTGTATAATCTAAGGTCCCTAACTCACATTCTTAGCTACCCATACTAGGGACAATTTAAACAAGATCCAATTAACCTACCAGCATGTCTTTGAAAGTGGGAGGAAACCAGAGTACCCAGAGGAAACCCATGCAGGCACAGGGAGAACATGCAAACTCCAGGCAGGTGGTGCCGTGGCTGGGATTTGAACCTATGACCCTAGTGCTGCCAGGCGGAAGTGCTAACCATTTGCGTATATGTATAGTCCAAAAAATAATATAGGTCACAGTTGAAAAAGTGCCTGTTATGTTATTTTAGCATTTATAGGACAGGAATCTGTTAAAAGGGTTACTCTTTATATTTATGTAGCCAGGTGCTGGGATACAGCACTATGGAGATGGAGACATTTCCCCTTATTCTTATATCCTCTACTACTGATGTTATGCTGCACCATCCTCCTCTGGCCAGCAGGGGAAGAACTAAAGCCAAGCAAGCCTATAGACTTCTATGCAGAGCGCTAAGAATCCTGGGATATATAATGGTTACACTGCAGATCCCAATATGCACTGATCCTGAGTGTCCCCAAAATAGACAATATACAGTATGCCTCACTTCTATATAAGTAACACCAAAGGTTAGTGAATATGATAAAAATTCACTTTGCAGTGAATACCCAACCACATGCAAGGAAAAAAAACAGCATTTTTTTTCACATCATTGGACGATGATGGATGTCAGTTGGTCTTCTCCTCGATCAACAATCTAAGGGAAACTTCCCTTGCAAAGTGAACAGCTTATTTGCCCTTGGTAAGTCAACCCCATAGTCTTAGGATGCGGGTCAGTTAGTGACTGAGAAAAAGAAAGCAAACCTATTAGGTAACTGTGTATATAAAGTAACATTGTTATGCTAATTGGCTTAATGCTGATGTGGTCCAACACAGGGATGAGTGAATTTGTTTACATGTAAACATCTGCCAGAAAATTAGTTCAAACTCTCAAATATATATATATATTTTAAGCAGAGGCCCTAGAGGCCTGTGTGAATGAGCCTATGTGCCTGGCTGTGGGAAAACCTGGACAGTATTCCTGTGGCACTATAAACGTATAGAATTGTATGGCACAATATAACACAGCATAGTACTGTATAGCACTCCCACTTTCTCCTGAAACAGATGTGCCCAAAGTTAGCTCCAACATACAGTACACTCATGATATGGCTGCTTGGAGCCCACCCTTTTATACTGAGAGACCTTGCTTATTCTTTCAGATTATTGATTCTCAGGGACCAATCTTAAAAAGAACGAAGGATATGCAGTGTATTAAGTAGGGTTACAAAGTTCCTAAAAATAACATTTTTGGCTTTCATAAATCAATTAAAGTTTTGTCTACTTTAGTAACTACAGTAGAAACTATGAAGGTCTGTGGATTCTGTGGAAAGAGCATCCTTTTAACAAAATAGTGAAAGCAGGAGAGGCAAAGTCTGCTAGGCGGCAGAGCAGACTAAGCTGTGAGTCCTGCAATCAACAGAGCCTGGAGAGAAAACAGGGCTGTTGTGTAGTGCTGGGTGCAGAGCAGAAAGAACCAAGCTACTGTACTGTGCTGAGCTGACCGCAGAGGAGACAACTCCAGAGGGCTTGTCCCAGATTTGCAATAAGGACCCCATTGATAGAGAAAGAACAAGAGGGGAGCTCATTAGTGTGATGAGACCTCTCACCTGCCCTTCGGGGAGGAAGTGTGGACTGACCGCTGACTGGAGGAAACTTAACCAGTGTATTACCAAATTGTTGCTATTGCAGGGATTTGACTACCGAAAAGCCGTAAATTAAGGAAACATGACAGTGGATATTTCAAAATACTTTTGCCATGACAGTGAGCGCTCCTATGAGAGTTAGGGGGCCTACTGCTGGCAGATTCATATCTGAAATTCCATTGACCATAAGAGTAGTTAGGGCCTTAAAATTGTAGATACTGTGGGGGAGATTCAGTAAACCTCGAGCACTCAGAATCTGATGCAGCTGTGTTTCTAACTTCAGCTTGTTCAATTAAGCTTTGACAATAAAACAAGGAAGCCGATTTGTTGCAGAGGTCCACCAGATTCTGCATGTTCCATGTTTAGTAAATCTCTCCCTGAATGTTGCCTCCCACCAAGTTTCTTTTTAAGGCTACTTGTTTTATTGCATTGTTAGTTATTTTGTACTGATACTGCTTGTACTATTAGGATTAACACTGTTATCATTGCTATTGTTTGAACTAAACTACCATGGCAGAAAATGTATTCCTTTTTTAAATAAAGCCCACTTAATACTACTGCTGTGTTGGTGAATTTCCGGTCCAGTTAGGGTGGGTCACCACTGGGAAGGGCAGAAGAATCCAACATCAGAGCCACACACATTTGTACTTCTGACAGGTCCCATCACTGGGCTCTTCTTTTTTCTGCTCTTATATTCATAAGAATTGCGTTCCATTGCCTTCAGAGTCTCAAAATCAGTAGAGTACTAAGCACACATGCATCAGTCTTCTTTTAAATATTGCTATTTTCACTATATGACATCTTGTGGTCTATGATGAACTTTAAACTGTGAACCTTACTTCCACCATTGCTTTGTATTTGGCATTGCGTGTCTTTTCCTGGATGTCATCCATCCACATGGTCTTCTTCTTTTCTTTAGCTTGCACTCTTCCACAATCTTGCTCCACTCCAGCTCATTTTCTTGCAATATGGCCAAAAATTGCCTTTCTCTACACCAGTCCTTCCAATAGATGTAATTTTGTTTCTTTGACTCTTTTGCAGCACCTCTTCATTCGTGACCATGTCCGTGTAGCTAATTTTCCAGGTCCTTCTGTAGTACCATAGTTCAACATTTGTGATCTTTTTTGTTACATTATGAGGGAAAATGTTTCTGTACCACACCTGAGAACAGATCATATTTGTGTTTGTAGTGATCTTTTCTTTGTGTGTATGGGGAGATAATATCCTTCATCAGCATTTTGTATCTCCCGAAATTTTGTTTGGCTTTGGTCAAATTTTACTGGCAATTTATTAAATGTATATTTTCAGGAAAGAATACGTCAGAGTTAATTTTAGTGCACATAAATAATATTACCCAATTTGCTGGTAAAAAAATAAAAGATGAGGTTGCATCAAATAAACAAATAAAAAATATGTCAAGCCCTAAAATTGCATGCACCTGTGAAATAATGACAAACTTCGATACACAAAATATTCTATAGGTGACACTTTCAAAGCCTTTACAGGTGATTAGTTTAGAATTAACCATAAATTACACTGATTAGCCATAACTTTATGATCACTGACAGATGAAGTGAATAAAATCTGCAAGTTAGTGGGATATATTAGGCAGCAAGTAAAGATGTTGTCCCTGAAATTGATGGGTTGAAAGCGGGACAATGGTCATCACAGTTTGTTGTTTATGAAGTTGCGTAGGCACAGAACAGCCAGAGTGCCTATGATGTCCACAGCAAAAAGTGCCTAAAATGGGCACAGAGGATCAGAATTAGATCATGGAGCAAAAGAAGGATGTGGCCTGGTCTGATGAATCACATTTTATTTTACATCATGTGGGTGGATGGATGGATGAATGTGTGTCGCTTGCCCGGGGAAGAGATGACACCAGGGTGCACTATAGGAAGAAGGCAAGCTGGCAGGGAAAGTGTGATGCTTTTGGCAATGTTATGCTGGGAAACCTTGGGTCTTGTCATTCATATGTATGCTGCTTGACACATACTACCTACCCATACATTGTTACTGTGCAAGTACACCCTGTCATGGAAACAATATTCCCTTATAACAGTGGCTTCTTTCAGCAGGATTATACATACTGCCATGCTGCAAAAATGATTCAAGAATGGTTTGAGGAATAAAACAAGGACTTTGAGGTGTTGCCTTGGCCTCCAAATTCTCCAACTCTCGATCTAATCTTACATCTCTGGGATGTGCTTTAAAAACAAGTATGATCTATGGAGGCCCCATCTCAGAATTTGCAGGACTTAAAGGATCTGCTACTGACAGCTAGGTGCAAGATACCACAGCATACCTTCAGAGGACTAGTGGTGTCCATGCCTTGATGGGTCAAGGCTGTTTTGGCAGCATAAGGGGGACCTACTCAATATTAGGTGGGTGGTCATAAAGGTGGCTGTTCTGTGTATAGTACAATTGACTCTTTAAAAATTAGGTGCCCCCTATGCATGAGTCTATATTTTATGTGAGTGTACATACGCCTGGGTAACTTTTTAAAACTTTTTTCATTTAGCTTATCACAATGACATAAGGGGCTGACATAGGGGGTTAGAACCCCTCACTACTGCTGATGTAAGCCTTAATTCAAGGGAATCAAATGGATTAACCCACCATCCAAGATGTTGGAAATTGGTTACTTACTCTAGTCTTTTATTTTGTTTTACTTCTTGGCACCCTTTATTGGTTACAACCATTTTTTTGTCTATGTGTTTATTTGGATGGAAAATTCCATGCCTTTTTCTGCAATTTCTTTAATCTCTTCAGCACTTTGGATGTGTTTAGCATGTCCACAGCTTGAAGAATTGGTCTCCTCTGCTGGTGGTTGCCAGAGGAACATATCTAAATGTTTTTGACCTGTTTTCTTAAGGCCTTGATCTCTGATAAGCAAGCTTTGGGCTCACTTGGGTGATTGAGGTGCACTAAAGTAGCTGTTAAGTGTCAGTGGGGGATCTGCTTCAGTTTGAAACATCATTGATGAACTTTTTCAATAGGAATTTTTGATTATTTATTGCACTAGTCACTTTATTGAACTAAGCACTTTTTTGCCAATTTTCAATGCTTGTTGCACATACAGTATTGTTTTGATTATATTCATTGATATAGCATAACATGTATATTTACAGCTCATGAAATTTGCACATGATTTGTTTTTCATATACTGTATAATTAATTTTTTTTGTTTAAATTATGCTATCTTATTTAGATATTGATGTAACAATTTCATTGAGACCTAATTAGCTATAAAGAAATTACTTCCACCTGCCAACCCACCTTTGAGTTTTGGGTGTTCTTGCATCTCCTGTTGCAAGCTTCATAATATAAAATAAATTATACATCCAGTGAGGAAGGTGTGACCCTTTAATCTTTACTACGACTATTTTATAGATCTGCATTAACAGAGTCCCTGAAAGACTTTAGAAATTTTTAGGTGGCTTACCATCCAATCATCTCCTAAAAAATAAAAAATTACTTTTGGGTGGACTAACAATTTAATTTGAAAATTTGACCTAACTAGGTGCATTATCCTCCAAAACCTAAGACAGTCCTATGAAATAGCTCACTTGTGTTACATTACACATTGGGTGCAGAAGTGGAACAAAGGATCTATTTTAAAAAGGCTTTCTTTACAAAATAGGTTACATAGAATTTTGTTCCTATGGAGAAGTCTAGTGGATGAAATGCATCAGAGCATTATCATACGTAGACCTGAAGCGTCAGAAGTGGCTTGCTTAACATCCACCATGAGCAGGTGAGATACTGGTAATTCATCTTACTGATGGGAAGCGGGTTCACTGATGGATATTTGATGGTTATAATTCGATCTTTCATAATATCTTTTTTTTTCTAATGGGTTTTAAATAAATTCAAGAGTGTTATGATACAGCACTATTTCAAACGCAATTTTTCCTGGTTTACTGCAAGATGGGATATTTTAAGATTGGTTTTGAAATATGGCAGATGAAGATTTTATCCAGGAGAGTTAGAAGACCAAGTTGGGTTTGCAAAATGAACTGCTTCCGTGCTGCCTTATAGCAGAAATACTGCTACAGGGCGGTATAGGTGTGCACAATCACATATATATACATGATTTTGCAGTGCACTTGCCCTACCTGCGCCGCCATTCGTCAATCACTGGGTTCTGGCCGGTGATTTTTTGCCGGCACCCAGTGATCGCTGAGTATCTCAGATGGGGGAGAGACCTGTGTATAAACAACACAGATCTCTCCCCTGTCAGCTCCTGCACACTGCTTTGTGTGGCTCTGCATAGCAGAGTCATACAAAGCAGTGAGAACAGTAAAACACAGCACACAGCCTCATAGTAAAACAGCACACAGTTAACCTTTTGATCGCCCCACATGTTAACCCCTTCCTGCCCAGTGCCATTAGTACAGTGTCAGTGCTTTTTATTAGCACTAATCATTGTCAGTTCCCCCCAGTGTCAGAGTGCCTGCTGCAGTCCCGCTATAAGTCGCCGACTGCCGCCATTACTAGTAAAAAAAAACAATTCCAGTATATATACCGCCATTTGTAAACACTATAACTTTCAAGCTATCTAATTAATTTACATGTATTGGAATTTTTTTTTAGCAAAGACATGAAGCAGAATAGATTTTGGCCTAAATTTATGACGAAATTTGATTTTTATAATTCTTTTACTGGACATGTTTAATAGCAAAAAGTCAAAAATATTGTTTTTTTCTCAAAATTATCAGTCTTTTTTTGTTTATAGTGCAAAAAATAAAAACACGCAGAGGCAAATACCACCAAAAGAAAGCTCTATTTGGAAAAAAAGGACGTACATTTAATTTGGTTGCAGAGTTGCATGACGCGCAATTGTCAGTTAAAGTAATCAGCGCCGTAATGCAAAAAATGGCCTGGTCAGGGAGGGGGGGAAGTCCTCTGGTGGGCAAGTGCTTAAGCCACCTCTGAGAAGGTTCTCTTCCAGTTTTCCCTGCATGAAAATAATGGATTTCTCCTTGTGTAAGTTGCCAAACTGAAAATCAAAAACTGATATAAATGTTAGAATAAACTAGTGAAATATATGAGTAGAGAAATTACCATAGAACAATTCCATAAATAATCAAAAGTGTCAAAAATTGATGAAACTATCAGAAAATATGTTTCCTGTAAATATTTAAAAAGTTGTGTTATCTACCCAGTTTTGTGTGATTGATTTTCCTGGACGGGTTTTTTTCGTATCTTTTGCTTTGTAGAAAGAGTCTTCGTTTCAGTAGAATTTCTGGTCATAACATTGTTTTACCATCACACCAGTCAAGCAAAATAAAAACTGATGCTTAAAAAAATAATTTTGCTAATCTTTAACATATAATAGACAAATTTGAGCTGTTTATGTGTGGGATCATTTATTACAAGTAATCATCTTCATTATCTTTAAATATTTGTTTCAATTCATCGTATTTATTTATTACAGGTACTTATATATTTGTGCAGTTCATTACATATGTAATATATATCCACATCAGTCCTGCTCTCAAGGAGCTTATAATGTAAGATTCTTAATTCACATTTATACGTACACAAACTATGGCCAATTTTGACAATGAACCTACCAGCATGTCTTTATTTTTCTTTTGAGGAATAGACATGGTCTACATGTAGTCTACAAAAGACCACAGAAACAACTTGTAATTTACTTGGAAAAAAACAGATGTGAAGATTGGTAGATCATGTATCAAATTAATATAATTTACCAAAAGTAGTTCTTTAGCAGCATATGGTGCACTGTCATGTTGATGAGTCTTTGTAAGGTTATGTCCAGAATACAGACTGACACCATCAGCTAGCCAAAGCTTCATTCAACTTGTAATGACAACACCTTTTTTCTGCCCAGTAAGAATTAATTCATTGCATTCTCTCCCTGTTGACATAAAAACATGAAAGAAGCTAAGAGACAGATTCATTTTTCATTCCAACTATAGAAAGCAGTTATTAATTTTTAAGCACACTGACACTCAGTGAAAGCACATTTTTCAGTGATTAATAGATCTGTGTTTAAATGGATTTAATACACAAAACTGTGAATCTATGTTTTAAACCTACTTGATGAATGTAACTCATTTTTAAGCAAAAGTACATCTAAACTGAAATGTTGTTTTTGCACTGATGTTGGTACCAGCATAATACTTCAGCTATACATAGTGGTATAGACGTCAATCTGCATTTTACAATTTCACTGCTAGAATCATTATATATTGTATTTCCTTGAAACTTTATGTGGGGGAAGGATTCATATATTTTACTAAAGGAACACACCTTATAGGATAAGTTCACCTTTTGACAAAAAATTATAAATGCACATTTTTTGCAGGTAAAAAAATGTGCATTTATTATCTTTTCTCTAAAGGAGCTTGCAGAGCATTGTACCCACAATCAGCAGATCATGGGGGGAAACTCAGGCTCCTACAGACTCTCAGCATAGCTACCTCGTATGGGCAAGCAGTTACCTGAACAACCACAGTACTCACTAGAACCTTTGTAGCTCTAGGAGAACTACAAGCCATCAGGCTGATGGAACTTTTAGGCATTCATTCAAAGGAGAGAGAGAGAGAGAGGAGAGAGATAGGAGAGAGAGGGAATCTCCTGCCCGCTGTCACAGGGAGGGGGATAGGCTGCTCTTACATGTTCCACCCCAAAAACAGGTTGAACATATGACATGTTCCAAATGTGAGCTTATCCTTATTTATTTATTTCAGTTACTTAACACCATCAATTTTACGCAGTGCTTTACATATACAGTATATTGTACATTCACATCAGTCCCTAACCCTCAGGGGAGTACAATCTAAGGTCCCTAACTTACATCCATACACATACTAGGGCCAATTTAGACAGGATCCAATTAACCTACCAGCATGTCTTTGGAGTGTGGGAGGAAACTGGAGTACCCGGAGGAAACCCACGCAGGCACACGGAGAACATGCAAACTCCAGGCAGGTGGTGCTGTGGTTGGGATTCAAACCAATGACCTCAGTACTGCCAGGTGGAAGTGCTAACCATTTAGCCACTGTGCTGCCCATCCTTTAATATGTTCACAAAAAAAATGTTTTAAGCAAATATTTTATTCAAAAGAGGGCAATTGTACTAATGGGCATGCACGGTTATATTTTAGGACATTTACACATACAGTATATCAGGGCCCTACATTATGTAGGCAACAATTTAACAATGAATGTACACCGTGTTCGAAATTATTATGCAAATGATATATTTTGCAAAATAATTGATGTAAATAACAGTCAGCATAATTTTCATGTTATCAGCTATTAAGAGTACAATTCAAATTTTATTGAACAAACCTACTAATGATAACAGTATTTTTTTTAAACATAAAACACTTACAATGCACTGTTCCAAATTATTACGCACAGTAAGTTTCAAAACACTTTATAGGTTATAAAGAACTGAAAATTGTCATTTGTTGTGTTTGCAGCATATTTACTGAAATCAAAAGCTATTTCAATCAAACTTTTAACAACATTTTAACTTTTTAAACATTTTAACAGGTCACGTTACATTTTAACATAGGACCCCTTATTTGATAGCAGCTTCACAAGTCTTGCATCCATTGAACTTGTGAGTTTTTGGACAGTTTCTGCTTGAATTTATTTGCAAGATGTCAGAATAGCCTCCCAGAGCTGCTGTTTGGATGTAAACTGCCTCCCACCCTCATAGATCTTTTGCTTGAGGATGCTCCAAAGGTTCTCAATAGGATTGAGGTCAGGGGAGGATGTAGGCCACACCATGACTTTCTCTCCTTTTATCCCCATAGCAGCCATTGATGCAGAGGTATTCTTTGCAGTATGAGATGATGCATTGTCATGCATGAAGATGATTTTATTACGGAAAGCATAGTTCTTCCTTCTGTACCAGGGAAGAAAGTGGTCAGTCATAAACTCCACATACTTTGCAGAGGTCATCTTTACACCTTCGGGGACCCTAAAGGGGCTGACCAGCTCTGTTCCCATGATTCCGGCCCAAAACATGACTCCATCACCGCCTTGCTGACGTCACAGCCTTGTTGAAACAGGGTAGCCGTCCACCAACCATCCACTACTCCATCCATCTGGACCATCCAGGGTTGCACGGCACTCATCAGTGAACAGGACTGTTTGAAAATTAGTCTTCATATATTTTTCTGCCCAATGCAGCCATTTCTGCTTGTGAGCATTGGTTATTGGTGGCCGAATAGAAGGTGTATGCACAGTTGCAAGACTTTGGAGAACTCTACACCTTGATGTCCGTGGGACTCCAGAGGCACCAGCAGCTTCAAATATCTGTTTGCTGCTATTTAATGGTATTTTAGCAGCTGCTCTCTTGATCCGATGCATGGATCTGGCAGAAATCTTCCTCAATGTGCCTTTATCTGCACAAACCCGTCTGTGCTCTGAATCAGCCACAAATCTCTTAATAGTGCAAGGATCACGCTTACGTTTTCGTGAAATATCTAATGTTTTCATACCTCGTCCAAGGCATTGAACTATTTCACTCTTTTCGGTAGCAGAGAGATCCTTTTTCTTCCCCATATTGCTTGAAAATGGTGCTCTGCTTAATAATGTGGAACACCCTCCTTTAGTACTTTTTCCTTAAATTGGGCTCACCGGCCAATCTAGTTATCACAGGTGTCCGAGATTGTTTTCAGTGATCAAAAGAGCCCTGACACACAATGCCATCCATGAGTTAAACTGAAAAACAAAATATTTATTCTTTGTGACACTTAAATAGAATTTGCATAATAATTTGGAACAGGGTGTACAAAGAGCAATGACCCTTAACAACCATTTAGAAATACATTTTAATAGGTGACCTCAGGACACCAGGATATAAATTGCTGCTATATATTAATTAGCAAACAGTAATGAGATAAGAAACCATGAGCTTTCTTATGAATTGTGCTCTCTAGTGAAAAAAAAGGTCTTTTTTGCTATTATGCAAAAATTACAGAAGGTTGCAGCATGTATAAAGCATGTAGTCCAGATTACTTTTTCTAGTGGTCACATAAACCTTTGAATTCTTTTCTTCTTTTATATTATTCAGCAACTGAGGCCATACATGTGACTAGTACCATTTAATTTGAGAGCACATTTACAATTGCTTTGTTTATCATACACATCATTAGAAATGATCACGTTATCCACAATTTTATAGTATTTTATAACCTTTTGTAAACTTTTTCTTTCTTTTGTAAGATTTAAATACAATTCCAAGGTTTTACAATTTTCTAGCACAAAATCTATAACTAAACAGTTTTGTAATAACTCACCATAGCATCTTCCAGTTTGTTATTCTGTGCTAAGTACTCTGGAGTCATAATCTTGTAACAGTAAGGGGTAGGTTGATTAGTATGACTCCTGCAATGAATTGGTCCAGGAGGGAGTGAATTTAATAAAGAAATTATGTGATAGGAACTCAGTAACAGCAGGGTGTGGATGTATGGGGAGATGAGAGGAGAAAAATCAGTTCACCTGATAGACCCTCATGACCCAAGGTCTTTGCTTCAGGAGACTGTCTAGTAATTTGAATGCATTCTTCTGGAATTATTTGGGTATTTAGATATTGCACTGAGTTCAGATGGTACTCTCCTCTCTAAAGATTGCCAACATTGGCTGCATACAGTTTTTTGTAGTAATCACTGAATGTATGTAATGTGGACCCCGCATCGGGCTGTAACCTTTCCTCTCCATACTTGCTATATGAAATGAGGAATTTATTAAATAGTGCCACTCAACTAAAAACTAAATTACAACCTCACTCACCTTTGTCAATCTGTTATGGGAAAAAAATACAATATAATAAACATAAAATTATTATAAAACAATAATATGATGCTTCTTCTGTTAATGGCTTCTCAAGGTGATAGATGCAATCAATACCAATGTTGTTGAACCACATATATGAAAAATGGGGCTGTTTTCCCTTTGTCAAAAAGATAACCTGGTTTGCTTTTAAATGTAAAGCATTCATCATCACATAGGGATCTAGCAGATCATATTGGTGTATCTATCTATTTTTTCCATATTTTGTCAGACTTCCGGGAGGCATTACATTGAACATAAGTGTATTTTTCAAACATTGCATATTTATCCATTTCCCGCATCCAGTCCCCAAGGGTAGGAGGATGGGGTGAAACCCAGCAAGAAACTATTAGCTTGCTAGCCATAAAGAGCAATCTTGCAATGTCCACTGCCTGATCAGGGCTTGTCTGCAGGAGCCTAACATTGCACCCCTGATCCACTGATCAAGGGTATAATGCTTTGCAAGCTCCCAAGTGGAAAAATAATAAATGCACATTTTTTTTCCTGCAAAAAATATGTGCATTTATAATTGTTTCCCAAATGATGAATGCAGCCTTTAGGATCACCATGTCTGACCTGATTTACCATGTCATCAGATTATAATATGCAAAACATTAGTGTTTGGGAAACATTTTCTAAATTGTTTGATTACTATTTCCTAGTTGAGATTTGGCTGGTGGTGTGTGCAGTTCCCTGAATGATGTTAGACAGCTGCCATTTCTGGCTGAAAAAATAGTTTGTTTACAAGTTTGACATTAAATGCCTATGTACCCCTCAAAGTTGTCTCTATATATTTTTGGATCATAAGGGAAATGAGGAGTGAATAGATACCTCAACCTCAGCCAAATCCTAGGGGAAAAATTAGATTGACTAAAAATATGCACCACCCTGGCTCCAAGACTGTATGAGATGCCCCTTTCTGTGCCGGACGATGGTTGTCTCCCATCTACTATGTCACAACATTATTGTTATACCAAAACCAGGGAAGAATCCAGAACTACTTTAATTTTACAGGCCTATATTGCTCCTAAATGCAGACTCTAAAATCTTTATCAATTTTTATCAGGTTCTATCCACTTGCCATTACAGTATTATTCTCACCCTGATACATGGTGATCAGTCTGGATTCATGACTGGCAAGGGTACAGATATCAATCTATCATGACTATTCAGTATTATGGCCTACTCTGCAACCTCACAAACATCTGGAGTTATTGCTTTCCTAGATGCGGAGAAGGCCTTTGTTGAGTGGACATACTTGTGGATGGTTCTTTGGAACTTTGGATTTGGCCTTCAATTCATCTCAGGGTTACAACTCCTTTACACCTCCCCTACAGCCAGAACACATAAGGAACATGTGCTCTTTCACATATTTATTCTATATTGTGGGACAAGAAAGGGAAGCATCTCATCTCCGGGCCTATTTGCCCTACCAAAAAAGCAACTTGCCATATTGTTTAGAACCTGAGTTTGGGGAATTAGAGTGGGTCCCCTGCAGATAATACCTTACTTTACTTAGAAGAAGCTTCCGCCTCACTGTTGGTGGCTCTTGAGCTGATTGATAGGTTTGGCTGGTTTTCTGGAATCAGGATGAACTGGAATAAATCTATATTGTTTTCTCTGTGCCCCATTGCCACTTAATCAGCTCATAAGTCAATTTAAAGTTGCCATTGTTCATTCATCACATTACATGAATAATTGGATGAATTAAACCTCAAACAATGTTGGTTTTTGTGATAGTTGGAGGTGATCCTTTTGTATGTATTTGATCATTTACATATTCCAATATTAAAAAGTGTTTTGTACTCCTTAAAGGGGATACGCTTTAATATCACTTTTTTTTACCATTTCCATCCTCCTCCTTGGAAGTATGAAAGCAGAAGTGATGAAATAAGCCTTTCCCAAATAGTAGCGGTTCGTTCCTAAAGATGTCAGTGCGGCAAAACTAGTTGGGCAGGGCTTACTATGTCACTTTTGATTTCATACTCCTGGTCTGTGGAGAACAGGTGGCTCCTGGTTTACATGTGCTGCAGCTTGTGTATATACAAGCACTGTTATGGAGAAAGTGTATTTTATTTGTTTTAAATTGCAAATGAAAGTAGAATTACACTATTGGATGCTGCCTCCTGTTTTTTTTTTCCTTTGCATATACAAACTGGAGGAAAGTTTATAAATAAGTGTTCCTAGGGAGTGAATTTGGATAAAGCTGCTGGAAAGAAGATACACTCTTAAAGTGCTAAAGACCCACCTATAGGGGGTCATGGAGATCTGGTGAATGTGGTGTTCACAAGGGGAGCACATATTGGTCACAGTAAGTGAAGAGCTCTTTATGAACACTGAATTTCAACACTGTTTATTGGATATATGCAGGGCTTTTTTTCTCAGACAAAAGGTGCAGGAACTCACCCTCCCTGCCCAATACCCGCACAGCACAGCATACAAAGTATAGTGATTCTAAATATGTAATATACAAGGAGTTACATTTTCACCACTGCACCCTGAATTCTGTGCATACATTACAAACTCTTGGTCACTGAACTCTGTATGCTTTACTGTCCCCCAGAACATTACACTGTTATAAGCAATAACAGTGAAAAAAAATTCCTGTCACCAGTCAGTATCACTGACCACTGCCACACCAGTCATATAATTATATTGTACTGTACTGGTGACAATATTTAAAAAAATAAATTAAAAAAATAAAAAAAAGTTATTTAATTTTTTAAACTTTTTTTTTAATTTTTTTTTACTATTTTACTAAACACATTTTATTTAATTTCTTCACTTTCCCAAAAATGTTGACAAAAAACTACACAAAATTAAAGCTTCAAAAAACTCTCCATGCCTCTTATTAAATACCATGGACTTTCTACTTTCCAAAAAAGGGGTCATTTGGGGGTATTTGTAATCTTGTGGCATTTTAGGGCCTCAAGAAATGAGATTAGTCAGTAGCAATTTTCAAATATACAGTATATATACTATAGCAATATACACTATATTGCCAAAAGTATTGGGCTGCCCCTCCAAATCATTGGATTCAGGTGTTCCAATCACCTCCATGACCTCAGGTGTATAAAATCAAGCTAAAAGTAAGTACAGTGAGCGCTCAATATGTATGAAGTGAATAAAATTATGAAATCAATTATATACACAGCAGAAAATTGCACCGACATAGGATATCCTAAAAACCTAGGAAGAGCAAATACATATAAAAAGGTGCAGCGCTAAAATATGACAAAATATGTAAACATCCTATGCATTAAAACCTCCAAATAAGTACGGCGCTATTAAAGGTGCACAAATGAGAAATATAATAGCACAGTCTTAATAAGTAAAAATGAGTGAAAAAGCATGCAGGCTTGACTCAGGAAGGTCAGCAATAGCAAGTGGTTAAAATCCAACTTCATAGATAATTCTCATAATGATAATCCTTGTGATGCGACTACGTGCAGCAATGTATAAAATGCGCACTCACCAGATGCACATAGATATTGTGCATTTAAACAATATAACTCTGCAGGGGCCCCTTTAAGTGGAACAGCCAGCCAGCCAGGAGCAAGGATCCTTCATTCGGACACCAGCTTCGTATGCAGCCATGCTTCCTCTGGGGGTCTCCAAGAGCAGTTGACATGGTCACAGTGATTTTTTTACTTTACTTGATAGCAGTTAGGCTTTTTTTTAACTGTGCAAACAATCCTGGACCATGGACCAGCAAGGGCCAAAGATGCTGAACCTCTCAATGCAGGCCTCCAGAAGCCATGGAAGGAACCTTGGTGTCTTTTTTCAACCAGACTATGTAAAGAAAAAATAAAAAAAAATGGTTTTTTTTTCAAAAATGTCTTTTTTTTATATAGTAGAAATTTTAAAAACCCAGTGGTGATAAAATACCACCAAAAGAAAGCTCTATTTGTTTAAAAAAATGATATAGATTTAATTTGGGTACTGACTGCTGGCCGAGCAGTTGCCAGTTAAAATACCACAGTGCTGAATAGCAAAAAATGTCCTGGTCATGAAGGGTGTGAACCTGAGGTCAAGTAGTTAAATGGGCTCAAGTAGCAGCAAGAAGTGATAAGACCAAGTCTCTATGCATTACGAAAAGCAAGAGTATATGTGCACTATGCCAAGTGCACCAAGCTTGTGAGTGTGTATGTACCTTTTTTTTTTATAATAAAGCTTATAGAAACATCTTTTCACTATTTACAGTTTATGCTTCTTCCTTTGGGTTTAATAATCAGGGAGACAGTTGATAAAGTATTCTTAAATAAGCCTAGATGTCATTCAGTCTTCCATTTGTGAAGACGTAAATGTGCCTGACCTAACTAATACACATTGGTTAACGTCCAGGCAAAAAGATTAGTGTGATTCTGATGGAGAGGGGATTGTTACCGACTGTACAGATAGCAAATTACTGAGATGAAGGATGAGCATGCTTCTCTGCAGTAGCCCATTGGCTGTTTTGTGAATCATTAAAGCTGTTTTTGCACACCTATATGAATATGGTCTGGAGCTCCGTCTGTAGGTTGAAGCTAGGAGTGGTACCCACTGGAGGATAATCTGGGTTGCAATGAGCTTCCCAAATGGCTGTCTGTTTTCCTCTTTACTAATCTGTATTAGTAAGCATTGAAGTCCCAGAGCCATTGGATGTATCCCATTGAACTTTTTTTTTTTGCCTGGTAACTAAAGTAAATAATTAATTAATAATTATGTAGTCCCCTCTTCAAATGTAAAAATGTTGCTCTACGATTTTTTCCCATTTCTAATGACAGTAAAATTCTATATCTGGTACAAAGCATGAAGATGTTTTGTTACACATCAAATAAATATTTGTTTTATTTTGTGTATTTTTTTTAGAGGGACACTACCAAAACCACAAAAAGTTAACAAAACCTACTAAAATCAATAGACAATTACATATTGATATAAAATCAAATTATAAATCTAAATTAAAAAAAAGTTAAGGAGAAACATGTTTAAAAAATATTTTTATTTATTTATTTAGTTTACACTAAATCTGCATAGAAGTACACTACAAGGACTTTACAAAAAGTGAACAAAATGTACTAAAGCAAAAAGTTACATATTAATGTTAAAAAATATATATAAATCACCCCCCCCCAGAAATGAATAAAGCGTTATCTAAGTGGTAATAGCGGGTTAAGCAGAAAAGAACATATTCATTTATTTTACACTTAATCTGCACATTGTAACAATATACTAATAGTATTTGCAGGCTTCATGCCACATGAGCTGCTGTTGTTGACACAGAGCAGGTAGTGCACTACCGTGACCAGAGCAGGCAGAATGATGGAGTTTATTGTGCTATGCAGGGTGCCCAAACTTTTGTTGATGTTGCCATATCTGTTTTGATGCAGCAGCACCTGCATATAAACAAATTCATGGCCGTTATAGTAGCTGACAGTCTGTGTAGATTTTTCTCTCACCTGCCAACTTGTATGTGTTATTTTGAAAAGGCTTCTACGGACAATTATTTTTGGTATCATATTTTTTTCTGTTTCAAAGAAGCATGCACATTTAAGGTTTCAGATATCATCAGTAGCAATTTACTTAATGTAACATCATGTTTTATATTTTGCTGTTAAAATGCAAGTATGCACTAAATGTATTTTTTACTGAAAATATAGATGTCATAAATAGTCGCACAAATATTGTGTGCCATAAAAAAAATGCAACCATCATCGTTTTATTCTGCAGGGTCTCTGCTTTAAGACATTATATAGTGTTTTGAGGCCTTGAGTGCATTTTTTTTTTTTTTTTACAAATGTGCAATTTAATATTCTCTGAATGAAATAAAAATGTCTTTGGCAGTGAAAGCTTTATGATGCTCTACTCTACACATGTCTAAAAAAATAAAATATTAAATTATTATTAATCAAGAATTTCATATGCTATTGTATGTTTAGAATATTCATTTTAGGCTGTTACTAAGCAAATAGATATGTTCAAAAATATCATTGTAATTGATTACAATATGTTTGGGTCTCTTGGCAAATAATAAAATGTTCATTGTACTGACTCTTCAATAGTCTCTTTGTCACATTTTTAACGCATGGTTTTCAAGTACTACATAAACTCTACTTCCTTCCTATTTTCATGCCAGAAACGTAGTTAGCTCATGTACGATTGTGTCAACATTTTATATTACTACATCTACTGTATAGATGCTTTCTAAGCTAATGACAACTCACAATGGCAATCATTCATAATCATAAAATAACTCTTAAAAAATCAGTTACCTATACAAGTCATTATAAATATATATTTAAAGTAAAGATGAAAATATTGACTAAAACATATGCTCTCACTCTCCACGGGCACCTTTCCCTCCCCGCTCAAACATACACTAGTTACCCCCATACTTAAAAAACCCTCACTGGACCCCACCTGTTTGCATAACTTAAGACCCATCTCCCTGCTCCCGTTTTCCTCCATGCTTCTCGAGTGCCTTGTTCACAACCGTATGAACTGCTACCTCACTGACAACAACATTCTCGATCGTCTACAGTCTGGCTTCTGCCCACAACATTCCACTGACAGTGTCCTACTAAAACTCACTAACGACCTACTAACTGCTAAAACCAATAGCCATTACTCCATACTCCTACTCCTTGAACTTTCCGCTGCCTTTGACACAGTCAACCACCCGCTCCTCCTCAGTAAACTCCACTCCATTGGCCTCCATGATTCTACTCTCTCCTGGTTCTCCTCTTACCTTTCTCAGCGCACTTTCAGCGGCACATACAACAACTCCTCCACTCCTCTTCCTTTTTTTGTTGGGGTACCCCAAGGTTCTGTTCTTGGGCCCCTCCTTATCTCTCTCTACACCTCCTACCTGGGCCAATTGATAACCTCCCATGGCTTCCAATACCATTTCTATGCTGATGACACCGAGATCTATCTCTCCACTCCCTAGCTCACCCCTTCAGTCTCCTCACGTATCACAAATCTACTAAGCGACATATCCGCGATCCACCACTCATGTCTTTACCATTAAGATCAACAGCACAACCATTGGTCCTTCCCCTCATGCCAGGGTGCTAGGTATAATCCTAGACTCTGACCTCTTCTTTGGGCCCCACATCCAATCACTGGCTAATCCTGCTGCCTCAAGCTCTGCAACATTTCCAAAATCCACCCCTTTCTGACCAATGACACCACAAAACAACTTATCCATGCCTTCATTATATCCTGTCATGATTACTGCAACTCCCTCCTCATTGATCTACCGTTACATAGGTACTGCTGCTAGACTCATACATCTTACCAACTGATCAGTGATTGCTGCCCCTCTCTGCCATTCCCTTCACTGGCGTCCACTAACCCAATGTATAAAATTCAAAATACTAACTACAACACTGCCCCAGCTATATCACCAACCTCATCTGCAGATATTGTCCAAATCGCCTGCTTCGCTCCTCCCAAGACATCTTGCTCCCTAGCTCCCTCATCACCTCCTCCCGCACTCACCTCCAGAACTTCTCCAGAGCCTCTCCCATCCTCTGGAACGCCCTACCCCAGTATGTCCTGTCAGCCCCCACCCTATCTTGCCTTTAGTCAATGTTTGAAAACTCACTTATTCAGGGAAGCCTAGCTCACCTTCGTCTAAGAACTCTACTTGAGTCTCCTCCATTAGATTATCCACTGCAGCTACCACCTCCCCCTTCCTTTAGATTGTAAGCTCCATGAGCAGGGCCCTCCTATTCATTCTGTACTGAACTGTATTGTAAATGTTTTGTCTCCCTTTATATTGCAAAGCGCTGCACAAACTGTTGGCGCTATATAAATCCTATATTATAATAATAATATTCTAAGGGTTGTACTGCTCCAATGACACTAGGTAGTGGGGACATTACTTTTCAGAATACAAAGACACAGTCTACCTCCAATATGTGAACGGTGAAATCAGGTAAATTTTTTTTTACTCAACCCACTGATTGAAAAAAAAAAATAAATACATTTTTCTGTAGTAGAATGCATGATGAACCACTTCACAGGCAGGTTAAGGGCCACTCCCAGGCATGGTATTTAACCATCTTTTGGTTATAGCACTGTCGGTTAGTTTTGGAAGGGCGTCCATGGATGTCCCCTGTGGAAACAGGAACCTTTGGACCCAGCTGATCACAAATCGCGATAAAGTCCCAAACCCTTTACTATGTGATCAGCTGTGTCTAATCACTAGTTATCGTCAGTCCTCTCCTCATGCTGACAGCGTGCAAAGAGAGAAGAGTGGGTAAGCATCGATTTAACCAGGGGACATCTATACTGATAATCAGTGCCGCCTTTCAGTGCCCATCAGTGATTCCTGTCAGTGCCCATCAGTGCTGGCTGTCAGTGCCCATAATTGCTAGCTATCAGTGCCCATCAGTGATGCCTGTAAGTGCCGCCTATCAGTACCTTTTCATCAGTGCTGCCTAAAAGTGCCCATCAGTGCAGTCTATCAATGACCATCAGTGCCATCATTGCCTCCTATCAGTGCCCATCAGTGCAGCCTCATCAGCGCAAATCAGTGAAGGAGAAAAATCACTTATTTACCAAATTTTATAACTGAAAACTTTTTTTTCTTCATATTTTCTGGTCTTTTTTTTGTTTGTTTAGCAAAAAATAAAAACCCCAGTACTGATTAAATACCACCAAAAGAAAGCTCTATTTCTCTAAAAACAAAAATTTTGTTTGGGTACAGTGTTGCATGACATTCAAAGTGTGACAGCGCTGAAAGCTGAAAACTGGCCTAAGCAGGAAGGGGGTGAAAGTGCCCGGTAGGCAATTGGTTAAAGGAATGTCACATTTTTAATATTGATCTTAAAGCATTATTATGATTGCTGCTGCCTGCCAAATGATATATATAGAAAATGTCTTTTACTTTGGTACATGTCCCTTTGGGCAGGGTCCATACTCCCATTTTATTTGTTTGATAATCTATTGTCTTTTAGCCTACAAAACATTTGACTCTCATTGACTTCAATGGGGTTTGGATACGCCAACCAACCAAATGCAGATATGGTCAGCTCATCTGTATTAACAACCCTGACAGGTTACCAGAACCTAGGTCACATCAGATATACAGATTACTGGATATTTTTGCTAAAGAGTCTTAGTGGCAGTTCACATATATGTGGATTGTTGTGGTTTGAACCGCATCCAATCCGCATGACATGTGAAAAAACATTGCTTCCTATGGTCCCTGTTCACATATGTCCGGTGCACTGGCCGTGTGGATTCAGAGCGGTTTGAAAAAGGGTCATGTATTATTTCTGAGCAGTGCGGTCCTGTTCAGGTGTGGATTACAGGGTATTGATTTCTCTGGGAATCATTTCTAAACCGCATATGTGTAAACAAGATAAGATCCTGAGCTAATCCTGTCCTGAACCTGATGTGAACCTGACATGAACCTGTGAACAACTATTGTGAAACCTGAGCTTCAATCCACACTGCATATGTGTGAATCAGCTCTTAAACTAGTCATACTAAGGTGGATCTCAGACTGAGCAGAGCTTATGCAATGATGTGTGAGCACAAATCAGATCTGGAGTACTGAGAGCCCAGCTTGCAGGATCACGGGCCCTCAGGAGATGTTTGATACATACATCTGTGCTTGATGCACAGGCTGGGATCACATGAAACTGGTTAAATGATTATGACTACCGTTCAACCTGACTGGCGGTGCTGGATGGAGATGGAAGCTGGAGACAGTATTAAAGAATGGAGAGGGTAAGCAGAGCGCAGGTACATTATTTTTAAATACAGGAGGTGGGGGGAAAACAAAACAAAAATTTATGTTGTAGTTCTGCCTTTATAATGTGCATGGTATGCTATACATGACTCTTGTTGTTGAGGTGGGTCAAACACTGAACTAATGAATACATTTACACATTTATTTCAGTTAACATCAACAAAAATTATGTCTTCTAGTGGCCCATTTTTGGTGCAATGGCTACAGTACAAATGATTTAGGATTAGAGTGCTGATGTGGAATTCAAATATTAGAAATGAAGGTTGCTAAGTAAGCACATAAAAAATTCAAACCCTTGACTTCAGTCTAAATTGAGACCTAAAATGTTATGTGCAGCTATATTTTTAAATAAGGGTATTACTTTCCAAGGAAGCTTGTTTTCCTTCAGGCCTGTGATCAAAGGCACAGTATATAGACATTTCCAAAGATATTCACTTTCACAATTTCACACAGAGGTGAGAAGTATGCCAGGATGGTTTATCTCTAAAACATGTGTTAATTACACCTATAACACTCCTAAACCCTGATCACTATCTATGTATTCTAGCATTTTACAACAGATATTACAATTCATGTGTGTCTGGGAGAAAACAGTTGTATCTATTTGTATTCCTTTGTAAACGTGCTTTTCAGATCCTATATTTTATAATGCATTATAAAGAAATTGTACTTATTTTGCTTGCATCTTTAAAGGGGATGAATTTACCTTTTGCTAATTAAAAAAAAAAGATGCAGGTAAAAAAAATGTGCATTTATTATTTTGTTTACTCTGTAGCCTGTAAAGCATTGCACCTGCGATCAGCAGATCGCGTGTGTAATGCCAGGATTCTGCTCAGTCTCAGTCAGCTGTCTGCCTGTAAATCCCATATGGGCAGAAAGTTGCTGAAATCTAAGAAGAATCAATGAGCTACTAGAGTGCTCACTAGAGATGAGCGAAGAAATGAAAAATTCGATTCGACTGATTCGGCGAATTCGTGGACAATATTCGATTCGAGTCGAATAAATTCGCTGTGAATTTAACTTAAAAAAGGGTGTTTCTAGGCTTCAGAGAGACTTAATATTAGTGCAGAACACTGTACCTTTAATTTAAATGCCCTTGGAGTCTGCTGGGGAAGAGAAATAATACTGTCAGTCAGTATGACATGCAGATGAGTGCCGTCGATCTTAGAATCACCGCACACTTCACTCATTTGGGCAGTCACGGGGCCAAAACCAGAGTGTGGAGCCACAGTGTGGCGGTGGAGGCAGCAGCAATGGGAGGCCATACAGCACCCTATGACAAAAATGGAAACCACCAGCAGTGTGAGGAGACCTGAAAGTGGCACATGGCAGAGTGTGGCGATAGAGACAGCAGCAATGGGAGGCCGTACAGGGACCCATGACACACTCTGGACCTGGCAGCAGCATGAGGAGGCGGTACAGGGGCCCATGACAGATTACGGGCCTGGCAGCAGCATGAGGAGTCGGTACAGGGGCCCATGGCAGATTACGGGCCTGGCAGCAGCAATGGGAGGCCGTACAGGGACCCATGACACACTCTGGACCTGGCAGCAGCATGGGGAGGCGGTACAGGGGCCCATGACAGATTACGGGCCTGGCAGCAGCATGAGGAGTCGGTACGGGGGCCCATGACACACTCTGGACCTGGCAGCAGCATGAGGAGGCGGTACAGGGGCGCATGACAGATTACGAGCCTGGCAGCAGCAACTTGGACAGGAGGACGTTCAGCTTCTGCACCGTCGGGTGCGTGCTCGCAAACTGTTGTCTCTTGGAAACGGATTCCAAGAAAGACTGCTGACGGAATCCGTGAAGAGGAGTAGCAGGAGAAGGAGCATCTGAACGAGCGGAATATGCCAACAAGCGACAACAGTGGCCCATGACAGATTACGGGCCTGGCAGCAGCATGAGGAGTCGGTACGGGGGCCCATGGCAGATTACGGGCCTGGCAGCAGCTATGGGAGGCCCGTAATCTGCCAGCACCCTATGACAAAAAATGGAACCCACCAGCAGTGTGAGGAGACCTGAAAGTGGCACATGGCAGAGTGTGGCGATGGAGACAGCAGCAATGGGAGGCCGTACAGGGACCCATGAGAGACTCTGGACCTGGCAGCAGCATGAGGAGGCGGTATAGGGGCCCATGGCAGATTAGGGGCCTGGCAGCAGCTATGGGAGGCCCGTAATCTGCCAGCACCCTATGACAAAAAATGGAACACACCAGCAGTGTGAGGAGACCTGAAAGTGGCACATGGCAGAGTGTGGCGATGGAGGCAGCAGCAATGGGAGGCCGTACAGGGACCCATGAGAGACTCTGGACTTGGCAGCAGCATGAGGAGGCGGTATAGGGGCCCATGGCAGATTAGGGGCCTGGCAGCAGCTATGGGAGGCCCGTAATCTGCCAGCACCCTATGACAAAAAATGGAACACACCAGCAGTGTGAGGAGACCTGAAAGTGGCACATGTTTGGGGCATGATTCATGGCGGATTTAGTCAGTTGTGTCAGGAACTGGTGGTTTGAAATCCAGACTAATCCACGCCTGATTCATTTTCACAAACGTCAGTCTCTCCACACTTTGGGTGGACAGTCGTGTCCTCCGCGGAGTTGCAATACCTCCTGCCGCACTAAACACGCGCTCCGATGCCACGCTACTGGCCGGGCATGACAGCCTTTCAAGGGCAAATTCAGCTAGTTGGGGCCAAAGGTCAAGTTTCGTTGCCCAGTAGTCAAGGGGATTGTCTACCTCGGTTGGCAGGGTGCTGTCCAAGTAGGCCTAAGCCTGTTGTTTGAGGTCCTGCTCCAGGTCCACCTGATGCTGCTGCTGCTGCTGCGGCTGGTTAGTAGTTTCCTCACTGCGCTGGTGAAGAAAGCTACTCATCATCGACTGCAGACTGAGGCAGCCGCTGCTGGTGGAGCTGCCACTGCTCCTACCACCCCACCCCTCCCCTGCTGCCATGGCAGCGGAACACGAGCGCACAGGGCCCACAGTGTCTGAGGATGGACGTTGGCGCAGACAGGCAGAGACCAGCTGACTACATAGGTGTTTTTTATAGTACGTTATTTTGGCCTCCCTCTCAGCAGGTGTGAAAAAGGCCACCATTTTTGAACGGTAGCGAGGGTCCAACAAGGTGGACAGCCAAAAGTCATCCCTCTGTCTGATGGTTATTATTCGGCTGTCGCTACGCAAGCAACCGAGCATGCTATGGGCCATTTGTGCCAAGGAATGCGAGGGACTCCCTGCCTCCATCTCCACAGCATACTGCCACGGTGCGTCTAGGTCCTCTGTCTCCTCTTCCTCCTCCTCTACCAGATGCTCCTGCTCCTCCACTCCTGTCCGCTGAGTGGAAAAACCACCCATTTCACTCAATAATTCCTGAGCACCAATGTCCTCCTCTACCTCCTCCTCTTCTTCCAGTCCTGCCCCCACAGGGGCCATGTGGCGTTGAGATCTGTGCGCCACGTCTACCGCACCCTGACCAGCCATTGTTAACAGCATTTGTTCCAGGACGTGCAACAGAGGAATGACGTCGTTCATCCCATAGTCCTGCCGACTCACGAATAGCGTGGCCTCCTCAAAGGGCCTGAGCAAGCGCAGGTGTCACGCATGAGCTGCCAATGGCTGACATCTAAGTTACACAGGGAGTACCTTTATCTGCTTTTAACATCAGGAAATCTGTGATGGCCTTTTGCTGTTCGTAAAGGCGGTCTAACATATGTAGGGTTGAATTCCACCTTGTTGCAACGTCACAGCATGAGGAGTCGGTATAGGGGCCCATGGCAGATTAGGGGCCTGGCAGCAGTTATGGGAGGCCCATAATCTGCCAGCACCCTATGACAAAAAATGGAACACACCAGCAGTGTGAGGAGACCTGAAAGTGGCACATGGCAGAGTGTGGCGATGGAGACAGCAGCAATGGGAGGCCGTACAGGGACCCATGAGAGACTCTGGACCTGGCAGCAGCATGAGGAGGCGGTATATAGGGGCCTACGGCAGATTAGGGGCCTGGCAGCAGCTATAGGAGGCCCGTAATCTGCCAGCACCCTATGTCAAAAAATTCAACACACCAGCAGTGTGTGAGGAGACCTGAAAGTGGCACATGGCAGAGTGTGGCGATGGAGACAGCAGCAATGGGAGGCCGTACAGGGACCCATGACAGACTCTGGACTTGGCAGCAGCATGAGGAGGCGGTATATAGGGGCTTATGGCAGATTAGGGGCCTGGCAGCAGCTATAGGAGGCCCGTAATCTGCCAGCACCCTATGTCAAAAAATTCAACACACCAGCAGTGTGAGGAGACCTGAAAGTGGCACATGGCAGAGTGTGGCGATGGAGACAGCAGCAATGGGAGGCCGTACAGGGACCCATGACAGACTCTGAACTTGGCAGCAGCATGAGGAGGCGGTATATAGGGGCCCATGGCAGATTAGGGGCCTGGCAGCAGCTATAGGAGGCCCGTAATCTGCCAGCACCCTATGTCAAAAAATTTAACACACCAGCAGTGTGAAGAGACCTGAAAGTGGCACATGGCAGCAGAGTGTGGCGATGGAGACAGCAGCAATGGGAGGCCGTACAGGGACCCATGAGAGACTCTAGACTTGGCAGCAGCATGAGGAGGCGGTATATAGGGGCCCATGGCAGATTAGGGGCCTGGCAGCAGCTATGTGAGGCCCGTAATCTGCCTGCACCCTATGTCAAAAAATTTAACACACCAGCAGTGTGAAGAGACCTGAAAGTGGCACATGGCATGAGAGACTCTGGACCTGGCAGCAGCAGGAGGAGGCGGTATAGGGGCCCATGGCTGATTAGGGGCCTGGCAGCAGCTATGTGAGGCCCGTTATCTTGCAGCACCCTATGTCAAAAAATTTAACACACCAGCAGTGTGAAGAGACCTGAAAGTGGCACATGGCAGCAGAGTGTGGCGATGGAGACAGCAGCAATGGGAGGCCGTACAGGGACCATGACAGACTCTGGACTTGGCAGCAGCATGAGGAGGCGGTATATAGGGGCCCATGGCAGATTAGGGGCCTGGCAGCAGCTATGTGAGGCCCGTTATCTTGCAGCACCCTATGTCAAAAAATTTAACACACCAGCAGTGTGAAGAGACCTGAAAGTGGCACATGGCAGCAGAGTGTGGCGATGGAGACAGCAGCAATGGGAGGCCGTACAGGGACCCATGAGAGACTCTGGACCTGGCAGCAGCAGGAGGAGGCGGTATATAGGGGCCCATGGCAGATTAGGGGCCTGGCAGCAGCTATGTGAGGCCCGTAATCTGCCTGCACCCTATGTCAAAAAATTTAACACACCAGCAGTGTGAAGAGACCTGAAAGTGGCACATGGCAGCAGAGTGTGGCGATGGAGACAGCAGCAATGGGAGGCCGTACAGGGACCATGACAGACTCTGGACTTGGCAGCAGCATGAGGAGGCGGTATATAGGGGCCCATGGCAGATTAGGGGCCTGGCAGCAGCTATGTGAGGCCCGTAATCTGCCTGCACCCTATGTCAAAAAATTTAACACACCAGCAGTGTGAAGAGACCTGAAAGTGGCACATGGCAGCAGAGTGTGGCGATGGAGACAGCAGCAATGGGAGGCCGTACAGGGACCATGACAGACTCTGGACTTGGCAGCAGCATGAGGAGGCGGTATATAGGGGCCCATGGCAGATTAGGGGCCTGGCAGCAGCTATGTGAGGCCCGTTATCTTGCAGCACCCTATGTCAAAAAATTTAACACACCAGCAGTGTGAAGAGACCTGAAAGTGGCACATGGCAGCAGAGTGTGGCGATGGAGACAGCAGCAATGGGAGGCCGTACAGGGACCCATGAGAGACTCTGGACCTGGCAGCAGCAGGAGGAGGCGGTATATAGGGGCCCATGGCAGATTAGGGGCCTGGCAGCAGCTATGTGAGGCCCGTAATCTGCCTGCACCCTATGTCAAAAAATTTAACACACCAGCAGTGTGAAGAGACCTGAAAGTGGCACATGGCAGCAGAGTGTGGCGATGGAGACAGCAGCAATGGGAGGCCGTACAGGGACCCATGACAGACTCTGAACTTGGCAGCAGCATGAGGAGGCGGTATATAGGGGCCCATGGCAGATTAGGGGCCTGGCAGCAGCTATGTGAGGCCCGTTATCTTGCAGCACCCTATGTCAAAAAATTTAACACACCAGCAGTGTGAAGAGACCTGAAAGTGGCACATGGCAGCAGAGTGTGGCGATGGAGACAGCAGCAATGGGAGGCCGTACAGGGACCATGACAGACTCTGGACTTGGCAGCAGCATGAGGAGGCGGTATATAGGGGCCCATGGCAGATTAGGGGCCTGGCAGCAGCTATGTGAGGCCCGTTATCTTGCAGCACCCTATGTCAAAAAATTTAACACACCAGCAGTGTGAAGAGACCTGAAAGTGGCACATGGCAGCAGAGTGTGGCGATGGAGACAGCAGCAATGGGAGGCCGTACAGGGACCCATGAGAGACTCTGGACCTGGCAGCAGCAGGAGGAGGCGGTATATAGGGGCCCATGGCAGATTAGGGGCCTGGCAGCAGCTATGTGAGGCCCGTAATCTGCCTGCACCCTATGTCAAAAAATTTAACACACCAGCAGTGTGAAGAGACCTGAAAGTGGCACATGGCAGCAGAGTGTGGCGATGGAGACAGCAGCAATGGGAGGCCGTACAGGGACCATGACAGACTCTGGACTTGGCAGCAGCATGAGGAGGCGGTATATAGGGGCCCATGGCAGATTAGGGGCCTGGCAGCAGCTATGTGAGGCCCGTTATCTTGCAGCACCCTATGTCAAAAAATTTAACACACCAGCAGTGTGAAGAGACCTGAAAGTGGCACATGGCAGCAGAGTGTGGCGATGGAGACAGCAGCAATGGGAGGCCGTACAGGGACCCATGAGAGACTCTGGACCTGGCAGCAGCAGGAGGAGGCGGTATATAGGGGCCCATGGCAGATTAGGGGCCTGGCAGCAGCTATGTGAGGCCCGTAATCTGCCTGCACCCTATGTCAAAAAATTTAACACACCAGCAGTGTGAAGAGACCTGAAAGTGGCACATGGCAGCAGAGTGTGGCGATGGAGACAGCAGCAATGGGAGGCCGTACAGGGACCATGACAGACTCTGGACTTGGCAGCAGCATGAGGAGGCGGTATATAGGGGCCCATGGCAGATTAGGGGCCTGGCAGCAGCTATGTGAGGCCCGTAATCTGCCTGCACCCTATGTCAAAAAATTTAACACACCAGCAGTGTGAAGAGACCTGAAAGTGGCACATGGCAGCAGAGTGTGGCGATGGAGACAGCAGCAATGGGAGGCCGTACAGGGACCCATGAGAGACTCTAGACTTGGCAGCAGCATGAGGAGGCGGTATATAGGGGCCCATGGCAGATTAGGGGCCTGGCAGCAGCTATGTGAGGCCCGTAATCTGCCTGCACCCTATGTCAAAAAATTTAACACACCAGCAGTGTGAAGAGACCTGAAAGTGGCACATGGCAGCAGAGTGTGGCGATGGAGACAGCAGCAATGGGAGGCCGTACAGGGACCCATGAGAGACTCTAGACTTGGCAGCAGCATGAGGAGGCGGTATATAGGGGCCCATGGCAGATTAGGGGCCTGGCAGCAGCTATGTGAGGCCCGTAATCTGCCTGCACCCTATGTCAAAAAATTTAACACACCAGCAGTGTGAAGAGACCTGAAAGTGGCACATGGCAGCAGAGTGTGGCGATGGAGACAGCAGCAATGGGAGGCCGTACAGGGACCCATGAGAGACTCTAGACTTGGCAGCAGCATGAGGAGGCGGTATATAGGGGCCCATGGCAGATTAGGGGCCTGGCAGCAGCTATGTGAGGCCCGTAATCTGCCTGCACCCTATGTCAAAAAATTTAACACACCAGCAGTGTGAAGAGACCTGAAAGTGGCACATGGCAGCAGAGTGTGGCGATGGAGACAGCAGCAATGGGAGGCCGTACAGGGACCATGACAGACTCTGGACTTGGCAGCAGCATGAGGAGGCGGTATATAGGGGCCCATGGCAGATTAGGGGCCTGGCAGCAGCTATGTGAGGCCCGTAATCTGCCTGCACCCTATGTCAAAAAATTTAACACACCAGCAGTGTGAAGAGACCTGAAAGTGGCACATGGCAGCAGAGTGTGGCGATGGAGACAGCAGCAATGGGAGGCCGTACAGGGACCCATGAGAGACTCTAGACTTGGCAGCAGCATGAGGAGGCGGTATATAGGGGCCCATGGCAGATTAGGGGCCTGGCAGCAGCTATGTGAGGCCCGTAATCTGCCTGCACCCTATGTCAAAAAATTTAACACACCAGCAGTGTGAAGAGACCTGAAAGTGGCACATGGCAGCAGAGTGTGGCGATGGAGACAGCAGCAATGGGAGGCCGTACAGGGACCATGACAGACTCTGGACTTGGCAGCAGCATGAGGAGGCGGTATATAGGGGCCCATGGCAGATTAGGGGCCTGGCAGCAGCTATGTGAGGCCCGTAATCTGCCTGCACCCTATGTCAAAAAATTTAACACACCAGCAGTGTGAAGAGACCTGAAAGTGGCACATGGCAGCAGAGTGTGGCGATGGAGACAGCAGCAATGGGAGGCCGTACAGGGACCCATGAGAGACTCTAGACTTGGCAGCAGCATGAGGAGGCGGTATATAGGGGCCCATGGCAGATTAGGGGCCTGGCAGCAGCTATGTGAGGCCCGTAATCTGCCTGCACCCTATGTCAAAAAATTTAACACACCAGCAGTGTGAAGAGACCTGAAAGTGGCACATGGCAGCAGAGTGTGGCGATGGAGACAGCAGCAATGGGAGGCCGTACAGGGACCCATGAGAGACTCTGGAACTGGCAGCAGCATGAGGAGGCGGTATATAGGGGCCCATGGCAGATTAGGGGCCTGGCAGCAGCTATAGGGGGCCCGTAATCTGCCAGCACCCTATGTCAAAAAATTCAACACACCAGCAGTGTGTGAGGAGACCTGAAAGTGGCACATGGCAGAGTGTGGCGATGGAGACAGCAGCAATGGGAGGCCGTACAGGGACCCATGAGAGACTCTGGACTTGGCAGCAGCATGAGGAGGCGGTATATAGGGGCCCATGGCAGATTAGGGGCCTGGCAGCAGCTATGGGAGGTCCGTAATCTGCCAGCACCCTATGTCACTCTCCTCGCCAGTACTTCTTCGCCTGGCTGCTGAAAAGGCTGATGTCTCCCCCCGTTTCTGACCGCCCTCTGTTAGCTCTTCCTCACTGTACAGTGGGGCTGAGCCCACAGCATGCGATACTTCGCTTGGTGAGGGAACAGCAAAGGACAGGGGCAGGTAGAGGACACGTGATTTCAGTGGGCTTGGTCCCGGGCCATGCCAACTAACGGTTGTGTCTGACGTACCCACCGACCGTTGGCTGTAGGTGTCAGAGGTGACCTGGGAAGAGGAAGACGACCGAGCCAACCAATCAATGACGGCAGGGTTGTCGGTGGAGACACGACCGCTGGATGACACCGGGAGCACTGGCCTCTGGCTGCGAATACTGCTGCCTCGACCCCTTCCTCTGCTGCCACGTCTGCTCGCTCCTAAAACATTGCCTCCTCTGCCACTCCTCTGCATGTTGTCTGACATACTATTTAATTCAACGATTAGGTGTCCCTGAGTAACAATTCTCTGGCACTCAGTAACAATTCTGTCTGTCCCTGAGTATGAATTCTGTGGCCCTGAGTAACAATTGTGTGTCTGTGCAAGTAACAATTCTGTGTCTGTGCAAGTAACAATTTTGTGTCTGTGAGAGTAACAATTCTCTGGCACTCAGTAACAATTCTGTCTGTCCCTGAGTAACAATTCTCTGGCACTCAGTAACAATTCTGTCTGTCCCTGAGTAACAATTCTGTCTGTCCCTGAGTATGAATTCTGTGGCCCTGAGTAAGAATTCTCTGGCACTCAGTAACAATTCTGTCTGTCCCTGAGTATGAATTCTGTGGCCCTGAGTAACAATTGTGTGTCTGTGCAAGTAACAATTCTGTGTCTGTGCAAGTAACAATTTTGTGTCTGTGAGAGTAACAATTCTCTGGCACTCAGTAACAATTCTGTCTGTCCCTGAGTAACAATTCTCTGGCACTCAGTAACAATTCTGTCTGTCCCTGAGTATGAATTCTGTGGCCCTGAGTAACAATTCTGTCTCTGTGCGAGTAACAATTCTGTGTCTGTGCAAGTAACAATTTTGTGTCTGTGAGAGTAACAATTCTCTGGCACTCAGTAACAATTCTGTCTGTCCCTGAGTAACAATTCTCTGGCACTCAGTAACAATTCTGTCTGTCCCTGAGTAACAATTCTCTGGCACTCAGTAACAATTCTGTCTGTCCCTGAGTAACAATTCTCTGGCACTCAGTAACAATTGTGTGTCTGTGCAAGTAACAATTCTGTGTCTGTGCAAGTAACAATTTTGTGTCTGTGAGAGTAACAATTCTCTGGCACTCAGTAACAATTCTGTCTGTCCCTGAGTAACAATTCTCTGGCACTCAGTAACAATTCTGTCTGTCCCTGAGTATGAATTCTGTGGCCCTGAGTAACAATTCTGTCTCTGTGCGAGTAACAATTCTGTGTCTGTGCAAGTAACAATTTTGTGTCTGTGAGAGTAACAATTCTCTGGCACTCAGTAACAATTCTGTCTGTCCCTGAGTAACAATTCTATGGCACTCAGTAACAATTCTGTCTTCCCTGAGTAACAATTCTCTGGCACTCAGTAACAATTCTGTCTGTCCCTGAGTATGAATTCTGTGGCCCTGAGTAACAATTCTGTCTCTGTGCGAGTAACAATTCTGTGTCTGTGCAAGTAACAATTTTGTGTCTGTGAGAGTAACAATTCTCTGGCACTCAGTAACAATTCTGTCTGTCCCTGAGTAACAATTCTCTGGCACTCAGTAACAATTCTGTCTGTCCCTGAGTATGAATTCTGTGGCCCTGAGTAACAATTGTGTGTCTGTGCAAGTAACAATTCTGTGTCTGTGCAAGTAACAATTTTGTGTCTGTGAGAGTAACAATTCTCTGGCACTCAGTAACAATTCTGTCTGTCCCTGAGTAACAATTCTCTGGCACTCAGTAACAATTCTGTCTGTCCCTGAGTATGAATTCTGTGGCCCTGAGTAACAATTCTGTCTCTGTGCGAGTAACAATTCTGTGTCTGTGCAAGTAACAATTTTGTGTCTGTGAGAGTAACAATTCTCTGGCACTCAGTAACAATTCTGTCTGTCCCTGAGTAACAATTCTCTGGCACTCAGTAACAATTCTGTCTGTCCCTGAGTAACAATTCTCTGGCACTCAGTAACAATTCTGTCTGTCCCTGAGTATGAATTCTGTGGCCCTGAGTAACAATTGTGTGTCTGTGCAAGTAACAATTCTGTGTCTGTGCAAGTAACAATTTTGTGTCTGTGAGAGTAACAATTCTCTGGCACTCAGTAACAATTCTGTCTGTCCCTGAGTAACAATTCTCTGGCACTCAGTAACAATTCTGTCTGTCCCTGAGTATGAATTCTGTGGCCCTGAGTAACAATTCTGTCTCTGTGCGAGTAACAATTCTGTGTCTGTGCAAGTAACAATTTTGTGTCTGTGAGAGTAACAATTCTCTGGCACTCAGTAACAATTCTGTCTGTCCCTGAGTAACAATTCTCTGGCACTCAGTAACAATTCTGTCTGTCCCTGAGTAACAATTCTCTGGCACTCAGTAACAATTCTGTCTGTCCCTGAGTAACAATTCTCTGGCACTCAGTAACAATTGTGTGTCTGTGCAAGTAACAATTCTGTGTCTGTGCAAGTAACAATTTTGTGTCTGTGAGAGTAACAATTCTCTGGCACTCAGTAACAATTCTGTCTGTCCCTGAGTAACAATTCTCTGGCACTCAGTAACAATTCTGTCTGTCCCTGAGTATGAATTCTGTGGCCCTGAGTAACAATTCTGTCTCTGTGCGAGTAACAATTCTGTGTCTGTGCAAGTAACAATTTTGTGTCTGTGAGAGTAACAATTCTCTGGCACTCAGTAACAATTCTGTCTGTCCCTGAGTAACAATTCTATGGCACTCAGTAACAATTCTGTCTTCCCTGAGTAACAATTCTCTGGCACTCAGTAACAATTCTGTCTGTCCCTGAGTATGAATTCTGTGGCCCTGAGTAACAATTCTGTCTCTGTGCGAGTAACAATTCTGTGTCTGTGCAAGTAACAATTTTGTGTCTGTGAGAGTAACAATTCTCTGGCACTCAGTAACAATTCTGTCTGTCCCTGAGTAACAATTCTCTGGCACTCAGTAACAATTCTGTCTGTCCCTGAGTATGAATTCTGTGGCCCTGAGTAACAATTGTGTGTCTGTGCAAGTAACAATTCTGTGTCTGTGCAAGTAACAATTTTGTGTCTGTGAGAGTAACAATTCTCTGGCACTCAGTAACAATTCTGTCTGTCCCTGAGTAACAATTCTCTGGCACTCAGTAACAATTCTGTCTGTCCCTGAGTAACAATTCTGTCTGTCCCTGAGTATGAATTCTGTGGCCCTGAGTAAGAATTCTCTGGCACTCAGTAACAATTCTGTCTGTCCCTGAGTATGAATTCTGTGGCCCTGAGTAACAATTGTGTGTCTGTGCAAGTAACAATTCTGTGTCTGTGCAAGTAACAATTTTGTGTCTGTGAGAGTAACAATTCTCTGGCACTCAGTAACAATTCTGTCTGTCCCTGAGTAACAATTCTCTGGCACTCAGTAACAATTCTGTCTGTCCCTGAGTAACAATTCTCTGGCACTCAGTAACAATTCTGTCTGTCCCTGAGTAACAATTCTGTCTGTCCCTGAGAATGAATTCTGTGGCCCTGAGTAAGAATTCTCTGGCACTCAGTAACAATTCTGTCTGTCCCTGAGTAACAATTCTCTGGCACTCAGTAACAATTCTGTCTGTCCCTGAGTAAAAATTCTGTGGCCCTAATAACGTTTCTGTGGCCCTAAGTAACAATTCTCTGGCACTGAGTAACAATTCTGTCTGTCCCTGAGTATGAATTCTGTGGCCCTAACTAGCGTTTCTTTGTCCCTAAATAACGATTCTGTGGCCCTCATTAACAAGTCTGTGTCCCTGAGTAATGGTTCTCTGTCCCTAAGTAACTTCTCTCTGTCCCCAATTCTCGTTTCTGTGGCCCTAACTCTGTCCCTGTCCCTA
The DNA here is from genome assembly GCF_062004578.1 of Staurois parvus. NCBI lineage: Eukaryota > Metazoa > Chordata > Amphibia > Anura > Ranidae > Staurois > Staurois parvus. Next base: position 173,255 of record NW_028319110.1, read on the forward strand.
GTACAGAGCGGTCTGCCTCTGTTCAATGACTGCAGGCAAATGAAGATTTCCAAAATGGCCGCTATATATACCTCGACCATTACACAGTGCTGGCTGGCTGGCTGCTGATTGGCTGATGCGATCACATGTCGTTGAGGAATGCATTATGGGGCAGCGCGCCTTGTCTGCGCGCCTTCCCCGACATCCCCGCTCCGTCGCCGCACATGTCAGCCGCCATTTTCGGAAAAATTTCGATTCGCGCGTCCGAATTAGGCTGTTTTTCGGATTCGGCACGAATCGAAATTTTTCCGAAATTCGACTCGAATTCCACTTCGGATACTTCGATTCGCTCATCTCTAGTGCTCACTATCACCCTCACAGTTCACTGAGAACTACAATCCGTCTTCTGCAGTGGAAGATGGTAGTTGTAGTCCATTCATTCACAGAAAACTGTGAATTAGTGATGCGGCCATGTGGGCAGAGCCCTGCACAACCTCATTGTTTGAATTGTGACAGTAGGTGTGGGAAGAAAAACCCCTACGTGCTGTCACAATGAGGGACCAGGGGGCAGGGTGCAGGCAGGTTATCATTGGCAACATGTTACACCCTAAATATTATACTTTAACCAATTCAATACCGGGCAATTTTACACCTTCCTGCCCAGGCCAGTTTTCAGGTTTCAGCGCTCTCACACTTTGAATGACAATTGCGCGGTCATACAACATTGTACCCAAACTAAAATTTTATCATTTTCTTCACACAACTAGAGCTTTCTTTGGTGGTATTTAATCACCGCTGGGGTTTTTATTTTTTGCTAAATTAACAAAAAAAGACCAAACATTTTTTAAAAAACACAAGTTTTTCTTTGTTTCTGTTATAAAAGTTTGCAAATAAATAATTGTTCCTCATAAATTTAGGCCAAGATGTATTCTGCTACATGTCTTTGGTGAAAATAACCCAAATTAGGATGTATTTTTTAGTTTGTAGGAAAGTTATAGAGTTCACAAACTATGGTATAGATCTGAATATTGATCAATCCTGAAGTACTGACAGCCAATCTAATTTCTTGAGGTCCAAGAATGTCAGAACAGTACAGATATCCCCCAAATGACCCCTTTTTGCAAAGTAGACAGTCCAACGTACTTCATAAAAGGCATGGCGAGTTTTTGAAGTTGTATTTTTTTGTCATAATTTTTCGGAAAATGAAAAAATTAAAAAAATTAGTTTCACTATTTTTTTTTACATATTGTCACCAGTGCAGTACAGCGTCATCATATAACTGGCATGGAGGTGATCAGGGACACTGACTGGTGACAGTATGAAAAAAAAAAAATATATATTTTTTTATTTTTTTTTTTTTAAGATTTTATTTTAATTTCACTATGACCAAAGTAGTAAAATGTTACCATAGTAACTTTGTACTACTTTGGGGAAGTGATCAGTATTTTTTTTTTTTACACAATTTGCTATAAGCAAGCATTTACCTGAATGACATCGATTCATTCAGGGGTTTTTTTTTTTTTTTTGTGCTTAGCTGTGATTTGGCCACAGCTAATCACATGACATGTGCATGTGATTAGCTGTGACCATTCACAGCTAGACACTAGTATACATGAATGAAGCCATCCATTGTATATAACTGTCATGTGACCTGCTGTGATTGGTCACAGTAGGTCACATGGTACCGGCAATGGGGGCCGATACTCAGATCTGTCATCGGCCGTGTTCGAGGTACACGGCTGGTGACAGATCGTGCTGCTGCGCAGCTCTGCAGGAGCGCAAACTGCGCATGTGCGGGAGGACGCCATATGGTGTCCACCCGGAACGCTGATGACATTTGCCGGCTGCCATTCGGCCATAGGGCGGGCGGCAAATGGTTAATAACTTGAATTAGGCAATAAAAAGTTATGCTCCAAAACTCCAAAATATAAGCAGAATTTTGTCTAATGGGAAGAAAATTTGCTTACAAATTTTGTGGGGTTGATTTACTAAAACTGGGGGTTGTAAACTCTGGTGCAGCTGTGCATCGTAGCCAATCAGTTTCCAGGGTTTTTATTCAAAGCTTAATTAAACAAGCTGAAGTTAGGCTGGCCGTACACTATACAATTTTCTGGAGAATTTTGCTTTAGATTTACCAAACACCATATAATATGAGGTCAATCCTAAATGACACTTTCAACTGTATCCAATCAGGCAGGCCCTTGCACTTGAAGGTAAATCTAATGAAAATTGGACAGAAAATTGTATAGTGTATGGCCAGCCTTAGAAGCTGATTGACTACCATGTACAGCTGCACCAGATTTTGCACTTTCCAGTTTCAGTAAATCAACTCCTGTGTTCTTTCACTTGTCTGAGATTGTAAATAGCGCACCCATTGAAGCATAAGTAGTGTTAAGTGTTTATTAGGCAATATAAGTTTAGGATTAAAATCTGTATTTTTGTGTGTGCAGATGACAACTGTATGTAGTGTTTTCATAACCTTGGGTAGTTACATCACAATGTGAATAAATGCCAAGTTGTACACAAGGAGGCTAAAATCATGCATGCATTATACAATCTAGGGAAAGTAAAATTGGGTGAATTATATTATTATTATACAGTATTTATAAAGCGCCAATAGTTTGCTCAGCGCTGTACATTACAAAGGGGGACAGAACAATAGCAATACAATGCAAAACATGAGGGAATTGAGGGCCCTGCTCTTTCGAGCTTTCAATCTAGGAGGGAGGGGATGGTGGCACAGGAGGAGAAAGCTGTGGGGGATGGAGTGGTAGGAAGAGTGGAGGAGGTCGGCAAGTTAGCAGGGGGTGGGGTAGGTTTCCCTGAAGAGATGGGTTTTCAGGGTGCGCCTAAAGGAGAGGAGAGTAGGTGATAATCTGATGGGTTGAGGCAGGGAGTTCCAGAGGATGGGTGACATCCTGGAGGCGGGCGTGGGAGGAGACCAGGGAATTAGAGAGAAGGAGGTCTTGTGAGGAGCGGAGTGTGCGTGCTGGGCAGTACTTGGATATTAGGTCGGTGATGTAGTTCGGGGCAGTATGGTGGACAGCTTTGTACGTCAGTGTTAGGATTTTGAATTTGATCCGTTGCGCAATCGGAAGCCAATGGAGGGATTGGCAGAGGGGGGTGGCGGAAACGGAGCGGTTGGAAAGGTGAATGAGTCTGGCAGCCGTATTCAGGATCGACTGAAGCGGGGATAGCCAGCAGTGAGGCAGGCCAGTGAGGAGGGAGTTGCAGTAGTCCAGTCGCGATATGATGAGGGAGTGGATGAGCTGTTTAGTGGTTTCTGGGGTTAGGAACGTGCGTATTTTGGCGATGTTGCGGAGGTGGAGTCTGCACGAGTTAGTTAAAGATTAGACTTGGGGCTGGAAGGATAGGTTGGAGTCCAGAATGACACCAAGTACTCTGGCCTGCGGGCCGGGTTTGATGGTGGCGTTGTTGGACGTGACGGAGAAGTCAATGGGGGGTGGTGTCCGGGCTAGGGGGAAGACAAGAAACTCGGTTTTGGAGAGGTTCAGTTTAAGGAAGTGGAGCGACATCCAGTCTGATATGTCGCTCAGTAGGTGTGTGATTCGGGCGGAGACCGAGGGGGTGAGGTGGGGGGTTGAGAGATAGATTTGTGTGTCGTCGGCATAGAGGTGGTAGTTGAAGCCGTGAGAGTGTATGAGTTGGCTAAGGGAGGAGGTGTAGATGGAGAAGAGAAGGGGCCCGAGGACAGAGCCTTGAGGGACCCCAACAGAAAGGGGGAGTGAGGGGGAGGTGGTAGCATTTTAGGTAACGCTGAAAGAGCGTTGTGACAGGTAGGATGAGAGCCAGGAGAGAGCAGAATCTCTGAGGCCGAGGGAGTGTAGTTTTTTGAGGAGGAGGGGGTGGTCGACTGTGTCAAAGGCCGCAGAGAGGTCAAGGAGTAGGAGCACTGAATAGTGGCCATTAGCTTTGGCGGTTAGCAGGTCGTTGGAGAGTTTGAGTAAGGCAGTTTCGGTGGAGTGTAGGGGATGGAAGCCGGACTGTAGGGGGTCGAGGAGGTTGCTGTCGTTGAGGTGAGAGCATAGGCGGGTGTAGACTAGGCGCTCGAGGAGTTTGGATGTAAATGGGAGCAGGGAGATGGGTCTGAGTTTGTTCGGGTCATTGGGGTTCAGAGAGGGCTTTTTAAGTATGGGGGTGATGTGTGCATGTTTCAGAGGGAAGGGGAAAGAGCCGGAGGAGAGGGAGAGATTGAAGATGTGGTTGAGGGAGCATAGGATGGAGGGGGAGGGAGTTGTGAGGGGATAGGGTCGAGGGGGCAGGTGGTGAGGCGGACATCAGAGAGGATCTTGGAGACTTCCTCGATGGTAGTAAGGTCAAAGATGCGGAGTGTTGGGGGAGCTTCAGTATGAGGAATGTAGGGTGGGGTGGAAGTGGAGGTCAGAGCAGTGGTGGGGCCGTGGGAGAGGGGTGAAGAGCGGGTAGCTGAGTGAGGGGGAACGGGGTTGAAGGGAGTTTGAGCAGCGATGAAGTCCCTGCGGGTTATGTCGAGGGGGAGGGGGGATGAGGGGGTAGCTGTGTGAGAGGGGACGGCTTGAGAGGGCGTGTGAGTTGCGGCGATGTCCTTGCAAATTGTGTCAATCTTGTTTTTTAAGGGCAGTCAGTGAGGTGCTGGGTGGAGGTGGGGGTGGCGAGAGTAGAGAGTTGAAGGTGGAGAAGAGTCGGCGAGGATTGGAGGAGAGGGCCTTGATGAGGGTCAGGAAGTAGGCTTGTTTGGCTGCGTGGAGGGAGGAGGTGTAGGTGTGGAAGGCAGATTTGTAGCGGGTGAAGGCTTGTTGGGATTTGGTTTTGCGCCATAGTCGCTCCAGGGCATGACTGTGTCGTTTGAGGGTTTTGGTGTGATCAGTCTGCCAGGGCTGGAGCGGTCGGGGTCTGATGTTGCGTGTGGTTAAAGGCACTAGTGAGTCAAGGGCTGTTGACAGCACGTTGTTGTAGGCAGTCATAGCCAAGTCGGGGCAGGACAGGGGGAGGATGCTGTCATGGGGTTGATCAGCTGCAGAGTGGAGGGGGGCAGGGTTAAGGTTGCAGAGGTTATGGCTGGTAGTAGTGTGACATTTGGAGGGGTAGGCGTTGGAGGACGAGGAGATAGAGAAGGTAATCAGGTTGTGGTCAGAGAGAGGGAAGGGGGTGTTAGTGAGGTTGTGGGGAGCGCAGCGGTTAGAGAAGACAAGATCAAGGATATTACCGTTGGAGTGGGTGGTGGATTGTATGCACTGTGCAAGTGCAAAGGAGGAGGTTAAGTGGAGGAGATGGGATGTGTCCGGGTTGTTGAGGTTGACAGGGATGTTGAAATCCCCAAGGATGATGGTGGGTAGCTCAGAAGAGAGGAAGAAGGGTAGCCAGGAGGAAAAGTCATCCAGGAAGCGGGATATGGATCCAGGAGGCCGGTATATCACAGCAATCTTCAGGGGGGTTGGGGAGAATAGTCAGACGCAGTGGGCCTCGAAGGAGGAGAAGGATAGAGGGGGGGTTTGGGAGGACTCGGAAGGTGCTCTGCGGTGACAGGAGCAGACCAACCCCACCACCTTTACGACCGTTGGGCCTGGGTGAGTGGGTCCAGGTGAGACCTCCGTAGGAGAGTGCAGCAGGGGAGGTAGAGTCAGTGGCCTGGATCCAGGTTTCCAAAATCGCCAGGAGGTTGAGGGAGCAGGAAACAAAGAGGTCGTGGATGGCGGTAAGCTTGTTGCACACCGATCGGGCATTCAGGCACATGAAAACGGGGGGGAGATTTTAAGGAGCAGGGGGACAGATACTATGTTGCGGGGGTTGCGGCAGGACATGGAGGCGGGAGGGTGTTGTGCGGGTGAGGGAGGTGGTGGAGGGCCAGGATTCGGGGAGATGTCCCCCGCGGTTAGGAGGAGGAGAAGGGTGAGAAAGGTGGCATGGGAGCAGGATGTGCAGGAGCATGAGAAACTACTAGTGGAGGTGTTTGGGTCAGTGGGAGAGTGGAGTAATAGGAGGTTTGGTGGGTGCCGTAGAGGGGTGAAGGAAGCAGTGAGGACACAATATACAATTGTTTGGGAGGGGCAGAGGGATGTAGTGAATGGATTTTGGGAACGGAGGCGAGGAAAATAAGAAAGAAGGAGGAGTGGAAGAGTGGAATCCCCTTGGGATTACGTGGAGTTTGGCATGAATTGGGCATAAAATGTGCTCTGAACGTCATCTAAGTCACAACAATAGAAGAACACAGTCTGCTGAACATAATACTACACAAACATTAGATGTTGCCATGGTTTAATTGCACATAACATGTAAACATTCACAGCGCAGGGAGGAAAAAGTATGTGAACCTTTGGACTTAATAACTGGTTGACCCTCCTTTGGCAGCAATAACCTCAACCAAACGTTTCCTGTAGTTGCAGATCAGACCTGCACAACGATCTGGAGTCATTTTGGACCACTCCTCTTCACAAAACTGTTTCAGTGTAGCAATATTCTTGGGATGTCTGGTGTGAATCGCTCTCTTAAGGTCATGCCACAGCATTTCAATCGGGTTGAGGTCAGGACTCTGACTGGGCCACTCCAGAAGGCGTATTCTGTGCTGTTGCAGCCATTGTTTTGTTGAATTACTTGTATGCTTTGGGTCATTGTCCTGTTGCATCACCCATCCTCTGCGGAGCTTCAGTTGGCGGACAGATGGTCGTACGTTTTCCTGCAAAATGTCTTGATAAACTCTGGAATTCATTTTCCCATCAATGACAACAATCCGTCTAGGCCCTGAGGCAGCAAAGCAGCCCCAAACCATGATGCTCCCTCCGCCATGTTTTACAGTGGGGATGAGGTTTTGATGTTGGTGTGCTGTGCCTTTTTTTCTCCACACATAGTGTTGTGTGTTCTTCCCAAACAACTCAATCTTGGTTTCATCTGTCCACAGTATATTTTGCCAGTAGTGCTGTGGAACATCCAGGTGCTCTTTTGCAAACTTCAAACATGCTGCAATATTCTTTTTGGACAGCAATGGCTTCCCCCATGGTGTCCTCCCATGTACTCCATTCTTGTTTAATGTTTTCCTTATTGTAGATGTGTCAACAAAAATGTTAGCATGTGCCAGAGATTTCTGTAGGTCTTTAGCTGACACTCTGGGATTCTTCTTTACCTCATGCAGCATTCTGCGCTGTGCTCTTGCAGTCATTTTTACAGGATGACCACGCCTAGGGAGAGTAGCAACAGTAGCAGTAGCAAACTTTCGCCATTTGTAGACCATCTGTCTTACCGTGGACACATGAACATCAAGGCTTTCGGAGATACTTTTGTAACCCTTTCCAGCTTCATGCAAGTCAACAATTCTTGATCGTAGGTCTTCTGAGAGCTCTTTTCTGCGAGGCATGGTTCACATCAGACAGTGCTTCTTGAAACCAATAAACCCAAAACAGCTGTGTGTTTTTTAAGGGCAGGACAGCTGTCAGCAACACATCCAATATCATCACACTGATTGGAGTCAAGGTTGTCTCACTCCTGGCTCCAATTAGCTCTGGGAGAAGTCATTAAGCTAGGGCCTCACATACTTTTTCCTCCCTGCACTGTGAATGTTTACATGTTATGTGCAATTAAACCATGGCAACATCTAATGTTTGTGTAGTATTATGTTCAGCAGACTGTGTTCTTCTATTGTTGTGACTTGTGACTTAGATGACGTTCAGAGCACATTTTATGCCCAATTCATGCAAAACTCCACGTAATCCCAAGGGGTTCACATACTTTTTCTTGCAACTGTATATATATATATATATATATATATATATATATAAACACAAATAAAGCAAAAAATACATTAGAAACAGCATGGGCCCCCCCCCCCCCAATACATACCAGGTCCTTTAGGTCTGGTAGGATAATTAGGAGGCACCCCACCCTTTATGCCTGGTAAAATTTTTAAGGGGAGCCCCATCTCCCAAATATGGGGGGAAAAATTGAGTGGAGTTCACCCTAAAAGCCACGCCATGCCCTTTAGGCCTGGTAGCACTTTTAAGGGGAACCCCACCCAAAGAAAATGGGAGAAAAAGTGTAGGGTCACCCCTAAATTCCTTTCAGGGCCTTGATCCGAGCACAGGCCTGGTAGGGAAGGAAAGGAAAGGAGGATGATCGAGCGCCCCCCCCATCCCCACGGATTACCAGGCCATGTGCCCTTGGCCCAGTGGTTGTGGGGGTCTGAGGGAAGCGGGGTCATTAGCATCAGGGTACTCCTTTACATAAGGTGGCACCCTGATGCTGCACCCCTTTGTAAATGAATAAGGGGTACCTTATTGTACCCCTACCAATTTACTAAAAGGTTAAATTTTGAAAAAATAAAGACATCAGACTTTTGGAAAATTCCTTTAGTTGAACAAAAAACAAAATCATTTTTGACAAGTGCTTTAAGTAAAAAAAAAAAGCAAAAAAAAAAAATAGTTCCGTCAATGTAATTCATCGTCAGTCACGGTGTAGAGCGTTGTCCCAAAGATGTCAACTCGCCAAAATAAAAAAAAACCTGTAGATCCGTCCGCACCCGCTGAGTACTCACTCCAATATGACAGGTCTAACAGTTGCCTGTCAGATCTAAATAACTGGGCAGAGCTAGAGGTGACATCAACGGTGACATCACCGCTAGCCAAGCCTATTTGTGCAAGTACCCCTTCACAAGGGGGGAGCAGCATCAGGGTTATTAACTTCGCCACTGTAGCCCCACACCCGCTCATCCTTAAAAATTCTCCTATAGTATATATTATTTAATCCCTGTTTATATAAACCCCCTACACTGTAGAATGTAGTCTGCTCTTTTTCAACACTCCTCCATCTCCCATTGGCTAGATCCGTATGCCTATGGATTGTATAGCTCTTAGCCTTCATATAAATTTATCATACATTCCACAAACAAGCATTCCAAACATTCTGTTTGTTGTAAATTTTTTAATTTGATTGCCCTAGTCTAATAAATATATCATTACATTTAGCACAAATCTCTTGGTTCTATTTGCTTTATTTGCAATCCATCAGTTATTAACAATCTCTACATTTAGAAGCAAGCACCTTAAACCTCATTAATAGACAACATTTTCATCCATGTGTAATACACAACAAACTTGTTGGAAAATCTTTTTATTTATTTAATGTCACTTTAGAAAAATGAAAGAAATGTTTACCCTACCTCTGTATGTCTTAATACTTGTGAGGAATGTCTAAATTGGTCATACCTCTTTTTTTGTAATGATCGGCCTATTATCTCATGGTCTCAGGTCTGCAACTCAGGTCTCTGAAGCCCAAACCTACTCTAATCAAGAAAGCTAGGTTGCTTGACATCCAATCTGCCCCAGATCATAATGTTAGTCAGTCTGCCGCTGTCTTGGTGTCACATACCTGGTTAATGAGCCCAACGTGAAGAGGAAGACCTCTCATACAGCTCTGGCTCAGGGCACACTGATAGTGAGACATAATCCACGAGAGCACAATGAGGTATGAGTGCCTGTAATCAGTCCAGTAGTCTGCATAGGTAGAAGCTGATACCTCATTGGAATGATGCCAGGAAATGGAGTAGTTGTCAGTTGGCAGATGTGTCAGCAGGACAGGCTGGTAGCAGATAATCTGTCATGGTGCTTGGATAGCGGCAGAATGTGGAAGTGCAGCAAGGAGCTGAAGCCAGATGTGAATGTACTGGACTGAAGGAGCTGTAGCAGGCTAGATGAAGAGGATGCAGGGTCAGGCAAGCCAGTTCAGTAATAGTCAGGCAGATCAGGCATAGACACCAGACAGAGGGGTAGTCTGGTTGCAGACCATTGTCAACAATGGTAAGGCAGATCAAGCAAGCACAGGAGGCAGAAGCGACAAGCCAAGGTCAGGACAGGTAGACAAGCGTGGCCAGGAGCAATCGGGTCAAGATCAGAGGTCAGGCACAAGAATCAGGAACAAAGCACATGGAAGCTGTAAAACAAACAGCAATTAGCCAGTGTTGTAGCCTTGTTTAAATAGCTCGTTTGGCAGGAGTATTATCTGTGCCAATCTGCCCAGCCAGTTGCTGGCCTGCACATGCACATAATTATGCACCTGGAAACGCCATCTGTGTTATGGGCAAGCCTTCCCTGACACCTGGATTCTGGTAATTCTAATGTATTTATATATTATTATAGGTACTTATTTAGCACCGTCAATTTATGCAGCGCTTTACATATGTATTGTATGTTCACATCAATTTCTGTCTGAACATTCCCTGGACTATTCCTCAGAATTGTTTGGACTGCATTTGTACCCAGCTTTTGTGTCCACATTCTAACCATCAGCCTGTTACCTCTGCTACTGTCAGCCATTGCTCTGACTATCTGTCTAGAACCTGGAGTTTTGGTTGTTTTCACTAGATTTGACCATTCATGGTCTGGCTCTGCTACTGTCTGCTGTGTACTTTCATTATCTGTTTGTGGACTTACATCTAGAACCTTAGTTCTAGCATCTTATCTGACTATTAGTTGGTTGTCAACCCTGGAGATGCAGTGGGTCAGCAGAACTTCGAAAGTCACAAAAAGATTTTGTAAATTCTAATGCCTGGTACACATGATGAGAAAATTGAACAAAACCCTGGATTCAAAATGATAATCTAATCATAAGTACACAGCTTTCAAGAGCCGATCATGACAGTTCATGCAAGAATACCCAAAGGGACAAGCACACTTTTTTTTCTTGTCCAACAAACAATTTTTGTGTAATTAGTATAGTATTTGTCCATAGAAAATCAAGTGACCTAGACCGCGCATTATTGGAGAAAAAAAAAAAACCTGTAAGGAAAAATGTCAACGAAAATCTTCCTAAACAGGTAAAAAAAACATTGGGGTTGATTTACTGGGGTTGACTCTGTAAAGTACTCCATTCAGAAGATGCGGCCATTGACTATGAATAAATGTATGCATGGATAATCAATCTATGTGCAGAGATCAATGCATGAATACACTGCATCACTCTAAACTGTTATAGCCAAAGGCATGACAAGCAGAGGAGTCATTATTATTATTATACAGGATTTATATAGCGCCAACAGTTTGCTCAGCGCTTTACAGTATAACGGGAGACAATACAGCAACAATACAGTTCAATACAAGAGGGTTAGGAGGGCCCTACTCCATGGAGTTTACAATCTAAGAGGGAGGGGCTGGTGGTACAAAAGGTAATAACTGTAGGGGATGGACTGGTTGGAGGAATAGAAGATTCCATTATTAGCTGAGGGCAGGATATAAATATATTACATCAATTCTGATTACATGCTGGAGCGTATTTACACACATGGCAGGTTGTACTGGATCGTGGGAATTTTCATACGCTTAGTAGCACTCTAATGTTCGATATGGGATTACAATGCAAAAAAACACAAATTAACATTCTTCTGATTTTCTAATCATGTTTACCAGGCATACATGCTTTTGATGATCTGAAATCGTTTTGGAGTGGGGTTGCATTGACAGGTTAGAAAATAGAGTTGGGGCATTTGCCTGTGTAGCAGCCTTGTTTTAAATCAGCAATAATATGTCCAGGTTTCCTTTAAAAAGTTGTTCACAAATGGAAGACAGAATAATTTTTTTGTTTAGGTTAGACCTAGTTGGAGAGACACCTATTCTCATGCTAATGATTAACAAGCCTAACATAAGAAACTACTCTTGTTAGCATTAGCTGCATGTAAACTAGTCACACAATGTAAAGCCAGGTAAACTTTTGGTCTGTTCAACAGATGCCAGTCTAAGGACCAGCTTCTGATGAATGGTCATGCTGAAAATCCAGCATTTGATCAGTACTTGCAGCCATTGGCTCTATGAATCTGTGTAATCTGTGTATTCTGACAGGGAGGAGCCCCTGCTGTTAGAATACAATAGAGATCCCTGCATCCACATCGCTTTTGTGGATGTGGGTATCTGTCAGGTTTTTTTCAAAGTGTGTGTGTGTGTGTGTATACCCTGCTTAACCCATTACAGTTTCGGATACAAATCCTTTTCTGTGAAAAAATATCTGTGGGGTTCTTGTAGGTCATCATTAATAAGAAAAACAACTAAATTCCAACTTAATGAATTTCCCACTAACTGATTTAAATGTGTAAGAATGGGTGTGTAGACATCAGCAACTAGCATACCCTCCTTCAGACATCTGTATTACACTTCCAAATGTACCATATTACTTTCAAGACATCTTTTGAGGGGGTTTGTATGTACCTGTAATGGCTAGTTACTTAATAGCAGAGGAATAGAAGGGAAGAAGGCAACAAAACTGTTCTTTTAAGGTATTTTTATCCAAACATATGAAAAAGAAATAAAGAAACTCTCTAAGGTTCTTCAGTTCCACTTTCAAAACAGTAACGTATTTTAACTAGCTTGTGCAAGTTCAAAATAAGAGTTACTTCTCACATAATGGAAACCATGCAAAGCATGCCTTCCTTAGGCTCCTGAAAATAATGGTTGTCTTTGCAGTAGTTATCCTCTAATTACTGGACAGTTCTCTTGGCAATGCAACTGGTAGACAAGCCTTCGTCTAAGAAATGTGGCACCTAGGCTCTCCAAAGACTCCAGGTCTCCATGCTACTCCAAACTCAAGGGATGAAACCTTGTATGAAGGCTTACTGTCCCTACCAGACGCTTTCCTTTTCCTACCTACACTTTCCCAATCCAAAGCCTCTCTGAGACACAGGTTGTGCTATTTAGAACACATCTGTGCCCAAAATGGCTGCTGAAATACTGCAGGAACCCTGTGCCTAAATCTAACACAGGCTTCCACAAAATTGCATGCAAAGTCCTTCACAGAGAACACATGGGTCCTATGTTTGGCTCCCCTACTACCGGGGGGCTCAATCTGTGAACATCTTATAGCAGGCCAAAGGGCCATAGTTTGTAGGCCCCTAATCTAGGGGATAAATGATGCCAAGATAATCTCAGAATATGGAGTATGACAGAGCATATTACAGCCATAAACTGAACAGAATTACAGTTTTTCTTGCAACAAAAACACATTTTCTACTAGATGCATTTATAGAATGCTTGTGAAACCACAATATCTACCCAGATACTAAAGCTGCATTATGGGAAAATGTGAGAAAGTTGAAAAATCTGGCACCATTTCCTGGGATGGGCTACTCAGTCTATATAGCGCAGTTCCTTCTTCAATGACACAAGTTAATAGGAGGGAACTGCACTTATTATTGAAAGTTCTAAAATAAACACAAATCCCCCAATAGATTTGGCTTCCTGTTTTAACTGTTCTTTCAGCACAATAATTGTGATTGCATGACTCGGGATCTCCATGCCTCACTGTCGATTTCCATACCCAGCAGAAACGCAGACCCTCCAGGCTTATAAGATCATACCAGAATAAAGACACTCACTCCTCCTCCAGACTCTTTAGGATCTGCATAGTCACCTCAGCTGGAAGAAATCTGAAGATCCTATTGCACACAACTCTGAGGCAATAAGTGTAGACCTGGCATCCCACCAATACTACAATTAACACTGATACGACTCCCCCACCAAAACAACATAGGCCCTTCAAAGTACTTTTTAATTTCATGCATCTACTGTACTTGCTCCTTGCCACTATTATTATTAGTTTTTTTACTGAACCCCACCCCACTCATTTTACAAATCTTCCTTCTATGCTTCATAGTAAATCATGAACCTTGGCTAATGTTCTACTTAGAAAAAGATTTATCAGTATAGAGTTACTTTAAAAGCTTATTAAATTACTAGTTTTTAAGCAGTCTACTTCAAAGGGAGCATAGTGATTTTCATAAAATAGAACATCTCAGAGTGCTGATAACAATATCTGTTTAGCGACCCTCTAGTTAGGGGGAGCTAGTTAGTTTTATAGCAGAGGCTGGGCATGAGTCAGCTAGGTTATTAGAGGTCAGAGCTGAGGTCTCAGTAGGTCAGTTCCCTGATACCTCCCCCTGATCTAAAGACCTGGAAGAATCTCTAAAACTCAGTGGGTGGGGGTGAGGAGGGGCTGGCCTGCACACTTAAGGGACTTTGGCCAATCCCCAGGCAGGAGGCTTGGATGGGGCAAAGGCAGCCCTTAAGTGTGACTCAGGCTGCTCAGCAGCAGGAGAGCTCGGGTGGAAGATGGAGTGAGAGGCTGGATGCAGGAGCCTGGGAGAGGACCCAGTAGGAACGGGCCTACCTCCAGACAGGAGCTGGAAAGGAGGATCCTCAGAAGGAGGACCACCTGTAGAGCCAGGAAAGGAGCCAGCCCAGCAGAACGCCTGAAGGCAACTACTAACCCAACCTGCTTGCAAGCGAGGAACAGTGAGTAATCCTACACCCCTTAGGCCATAGTAAGGGAGAGGGCATTCTGTAAGGAAACCTGACTAGCCCCCATCTAGGACTGTACACTTAAAGCAAAAGATTCTCGGTCCCCTTGTCCAAGGATTCCCTCAGTTCAACTGGATGAGAAAAGGATCCCTTTGCGGTCTGGGGCAGTACACAAGGAGAGGCTAGAGAGCTATTCAAGAAGAGATCGGCTGTATAGAGACTTGTACATAGTTGTTAAGAAGTTGTCCTTAGTTACAGTTCCCTTGGACATCCCATACACCCTCAACCCCATCCAAGTTCAATACGCCTAATAAAAACCCTAAAAACAAGCTCAAGGACTGTTTACTGTCTCCTCTGTGCAAGTTGGAAGAAAATGTGTGTTGCCTGGCTGTCAGGACTATACAGGGTCCCTAAACTTCAGGGATTCCTAAGCAGGTAGTGCTATAAACTACACTTTATTGCCAAAAGTATTGGGACACCTGCTTTTACACACACATGAACTTTAACTGCATCCCAGTCTTAGTTCGTAGGGTTTAATATTGAGTTGGCCCACCCTTTGCAGCTATACCAGCTTCAACTCTTCTGGGAAGGCTGTCCATAAGGTTTAGGAGTGTTTCTATGGGAATGTTTAACCATTCCTCCAGAAACGCATTTGTGAGGTCAGGCACTGTCGGCCGAGAAGGCCTGGCTCGCAGTCTCCGCTCTAATTCATCCCAGAGGTGTCCTATCGGGTTGAGGTCAGGACTTTGTGAAGGCATGTCAAGTTCCTCCACCCCAAAGTCGCTCATCCATGTCTTTATGGACCTTGCTTTGTGGCACTGGTGCGCAGTCATGTTGGAACAGGAAGGGGTCATCCCCAAACTGTTCCCACAAAGTTGGGAGCATGAAATTGTCCAAAAATGTCTTGGTATGCTGACACCTTAAGTGTTCCCTTCCCCGGAACTAAGGGGCCAAGCCCAACCCCTGAAAAACAACCCCACAACATAATCCCCGCTCCACCAAACTTTATACTTGGCACAATGCAGTCAAGCAAGTACTGTTCTCCTGGCAACCACCAAACCCAGACACGTCCATCAGATTGCCAGACAGAGAAGAGTGATTCGTCACTCCAGATAACACATGTCCACTGCTGTAGAGTCCAGTGGCAGCATGCTTTACACCACTGCATCTGACGCTTTCTCTAAAATAATAGTGCAGCACTAACAATGCATGTCACAATTTCATAAAAACGCATGTGAATTGAGCTCCATAAACGCATGTGAGTAAAGTGCAAAAAGTGCAATATCAATATAAATAATTCAAAATGATGTAAAAAGCAATAAAAGGAGTTCGTAGACGCATTCGTGAATATTAAAACGTCTTTTGTGCAAAGATATCGGCTGAAGTAGTGCCTATGGTTGGCACGTGAAGGACAATGGTGCAAGAAATTGTGAAAGGAAATCCACCCTTGGGACAGATGTACACTCACCAGACCATAGATAATAATGCGCATGGGTTATACTACATTGCACATCTGGGGGTGCAGTGGTATGCTGGCAGCTACATGGTCATCCATCCATCAATCAGGGTGGGTGCCTGGTGGTCCTGGGGAGGAATCAGCTCAGCCACAGGAGCCAGAAAGGTGCTTATAGTGTAGTATTTTATTACACTAATGATAGCAAGTAACATAAAAGTATCCACGTGGAGTAACAAAAATCAATAAAATAGAGTACCAAGATGGCCACTGCTCCTCTGCAGCAGCGGCTAGACATCAGCAATAGGGCTCCATCCAACGCGTTTCGTGTAATAACACGTCCTCAGGGGCACACCCATTGCTGACATCTCATTCACGTGACAACTGAGTCTATGCTGGGTTGGATAGTGGCCATTTTATTGGAGGTGTTGGTGTTCTGTTATGGGAGTACACATGAGAACCGGGACAAAGCTGTTCATGTTCATACGGAGCATCTGACGCTTTGCATTGCACCTGGTGATGTAAGGCTTGGATGCAGCTGCTCGGCCATGAACACCCATTCCATGAAGCTCTCTACACACTTTTGTTGTGCTAATCTGAAGGCCACACGAAGTTTGGAGGCCTTTAGCTATTGACTCGGTTAGGGACTTCTGTGCACTGTGCGCTTCAGCATGTGCTGACCCTGCTCTGTCATATTACGTGGCCTACCACATCGTGGCTGAGTTTCTGTTGTTCCCAGTTGCTTCCATGTTATTATAATACCACTAACAGTTGACCGTGGAATATTTAGTAGCAAGGAAATTTTATGGATGGTCTTATTGCACAGGTGGCAACCTATCACTGTACCATGCTTGCATTCATGAGCTCCTGAGAACGACCCATTCTTTCACAAATGTTTGTAGAAGCAGTCTGCATGCCTAGGTGCTTGATTTTGTACACCTGTGGCCATGGAGATGATTGCAACACCTAAATCCAATGATTTGGATGGGTATCCAAATACTTTTGGAAAACATAGTGTAATTTTTATCATCACTTTGGAACCATTTCTGCAAATAATAAGAGCCAGCAACAACATAAAGTACATAGCATTCTGATATCAATCTAAGAATTCAAATGGGTTTATTTACTAAAGCTGGTTCACTCAGAATCTTCTGCACTTCTGCATAGTAACCAATCAGCTTGCAGGAGTTTTTGCTAAAGCGTAATTGAATAAGCTGAGGTTACAAGCTGGCTACCATACATAGGTGCATGAGATTCTGTGTGAACCAGCTTTAGTAAATAAACCCCAAAGTGTCCACTTTTGCCGAAAACTTATTATGCTGTTTCACCAAAACTCTTGTTTCCATACCCAACTTGTTGAAAGCATTCAAAAATTTTAGCTAATTTCTAACTACTCAAAATCCTGCATCTTAAATATTTCTCTTTCCCCTGAAATGGCGGCCATTTGTAAGACAAATTACCAGTTCACATGGAGCACGTCACCCATCAAATATCTCAAACCTCTGTGACCTATAGGTATCCGTTTATGAACCAGCAGTAATAGATCGCTGCTCAGTTCTCCGGCATTCTCGGAGAACACAGTTCTCCTGTGAATGCCGTTTATGAAGCATATGTAGATCAGTTCTAAACAAAGGGAGAACGGTCTACAAACGCTGGAAAACGGCTGATTTTACTATAATCTTGCGAGATTACAGTAAAAGATCAGTTTACTAAGTAGAGGTAAATTATCTCTTCTTAGTTTTCGGTCTCTCCGATTCTCCAGCTCTGGGCTGGAGAATCTGGAGGGAGAACACAGATCTCCAGAGAAGGGCTGAACATATTCTCCTGGGTGTCATAAACTGTGAATGACCAGAGAATAGCTGTGATCCTATGAATCGCAGCTATTCTGTGTGTCATAAACAGACACCATAGTTGCTTATCTTCATATGCATGATCTTCCTGTCTAATATGAAAGACTGGGAGAAAACCTATTTTTCACAGTTTGTAGAGCAGACTTTGTAAAAATGAAATAAAAAAAAAACAGATGCCACACCCAGACTCCTGAAATTTTGGTTTGTCCTCAGAAATATAGGGGAAATTTTCCAATGGGAAAACTAGTTCTGGTGACCTAGGGCACCCCAACTGATTCCCATAAGTTGCAGGGATTTCCTCACTTCGTGTTTTGGCAATGGGATAGTGAAGGTAAATCTCCCCAATGGGACACAGATGGCAAAAAAAAAACTGACAAGTGTTCTAACCCTCCATTACTCTATCCAAAATGACAAAAGTGAAAAGTTCAACTCCTCCAGGATGGAGGAGTGGACTGCATAGGCAGTCCAACTCCTCCAGGATGGTACATCTATATGTACCATTGCCAGAAGGTTTGCTGTGTCTCCCAGCACAGTCTCAAGAGCATGGAGGAGATTCCAGGAGACAGGCAGTTACTCTAGGAGAGCTGGACAGGGCCATAGAAGGTGATTAACCTATCAGCAGGACCGGTATCTGCTCCTTTGTGCAAGAAGGAACAGGATCAGCACTGCCAGAGCCCTACAAAATGACCTCCAGCAGGCCACTGGTGTGAATGTCCCTGACCAAACAATCAGAAATAGACATCATGAGGGTTTCCTGAAGGCCCGACATCCTCTAGTGGGCCCTGTGCTAACTGCCCAGCAGCATAGAGCTTGATTGGCATTTGTCATTAACCCCTTGATTCCGATGTCACACAAATATGCGGCCTCAAAGAACTGGGATTTTTTCTGTGGGGCTGCATATTTGCGTACCTGTCTTTGTGCTGGGAGCACGCCGCACTGTATCTCTAACTCCTGGCATAGGAATTTGTTAAAAAAAAAAAAAAAAAAAAGATAAATAAATATTAAAAAATAAAATAAAAAATAAAGAAAAAATACCTAGATGAAGGTTTGAGCTAGTTCAGTGCCAGGGTTATTGTTTGGGTCAAGGTCAGGGTCAAAAGGTCAGTGTCAAAGGTTAGGATTAAAAAAAAAAATTGGTATCAGTGTCAGTTAGTATCAATATCCGTGTGTTTTAGGTAAAAAAAAAACAACAAAACACAAAATCAAAATGCGCACTAATGTTTCGGGGCTGTACTACGGGTACAAACATCAAATAACATACACATATATGGTATCGCTGCAATTTTCAAGAGCTGGATAATTTATTTTGGGTTGTTCTTTGATGGTAGGTTACGGTAGTAACAAAAAACACACAGCTAAATAAAAAAAAAGATTTTTATTTTTACTATTTTGGGCCAGTTTCCCTTTTGCTAAAAAAAAAAAATCAGGAGATATTCATTAACATTTACAACCAAATGAAAGCCCAATTTGTCCTGAAAAAAACACGGTATAATTCACCTGGATGTACAAAGTAGTTGTGATGATATGTACGGTTTTACTAACACATGTCAACGTTGCAAAATTGTGCTTAGGCATTTAGATTTGTTTTACCCTTAGGCGTGAAGGTGTTAAACAGTAGAATTGTCAGGTCTGCCACTGGCGCCCTGTGCTTTTCACAGATGAAAGCAGGTTCACCCTGAGCACATGTGACAGATGTGAAAGGGTCTGGAGAAGCCGCAGAGAATGTTATGCTGCCTGTAACATCATTTAGAATGAACCTTTTGGTGGTGGGTCAGTGATGGTCTGGGGTGGCATATCCATGGAGGGTCGCACAGACCTCTACAGGCTAGACCAGGGGTGGGCAAACTTTTTGACTTGAGGGCCGCAGTGGGGTCATATATTGGACCCGGGGGCAGGACCAAGAGTAGATAGTAATTCATCCCCCATATAGTAATTCATCCCCCATATAGTAATTCATCCCCCATAGTAATTAATCCGCCATATAGTAATTCATCCCCCATAGTAATTCATCCCCCATAGTAATTAATCCCCCATATAGTAATTCATCCCCCATATAGTAATTCATCTCCCATATAGTAATTCATCCCCCATAGTAATTAATCCCCCATATAGTAATTCATCCCCCATAGTAATTCATCCCCCATAGTAATTAATCCCCCATATAGTAATTCATCCCCCATAGTAATTCATCCCCCATATAGTAATTCACCCCCCATAGTAATTAATCCCCCATATAGTAATTCATCCCCATAGTAATTCATCCCCCATATAGTAATTCATCCCTCCATAGTAATTCATCCCCCATAGTAATTCATCCCCCCTATAGTAATTCATTCCCCATATTAATTCATCCCCCATAGTAATTCATCCCCCATATTAATTCATCCCTCATATAGTATTTCATCCCCCACAGTACTATTCCCCCCCAAGTAGTAAGCCAAGTCCCCCGTGTCAATTCACTTACCTTTGCTCCGCGCGTTCCTCTCGCCGTGTTCCCGCGCCGTTCCGGTCTTCAGGGCGGACTGTGAGAGGAGCCTAGCTCCCTTCACGTTCGTCATGCTGCCCCGCCTACACACATCCTGACAGCCAATGTTTGCCTGCCCTAGCTGTGTTTTTTTTTATCACGCTCCGCGGGCCGGATTAAAAGGTCCTCCGAGCCGTAGTTTGCCCATTGCTGGGCTAGACAATGGCACCTTGACTGCCGTTAGGTATTGGGATGAAATCCTTGGACCCATTGTCAGACCCTATGCTGGTGCAGTGAGTCCTGGTTTCTTTCTGTTGCACAACAATGCCCGGCCTCATGTGGCGAGAGTATGCAGACAGTTCATGGAGGATAAAGGAACTGATACCATTGAATGGCCCCCATGCTTGCCTGACCTAAATCCAATAGAACACTTCTGGGATATCATGTTTTGGTCCATCCAACGCCACCAGGTTGCTCCTCAGACTGTTCAGGGAGGAAATACCCCAAGACACCATTCATCATCTCTTTAGGAGCATGCCTAGATGTTGTCAGGAATGCATACAAGCACATGGGGGCCAAACAAACTACTGAGTACCATTTTGAGTTGATGCATTGAAATTTCATCAAAATGGACTAGCCTTTTGCCTCATTTTTTCACTTTGATTTTCGGGGTGTCTTTGAATTCAGTCTTCTGTAGGTTGATAATTTGCATTTCCATCAAACAATGGGGCATCCTTACGTTCCTAACGCATTACCCTGTATATATCAGTATAGATATCCAGCACGATATTTTTCCCCATTGAGAAGTGTTTTCAAAGTTTCTCTTCAATTTTTTTTGAGCAGTGTATTTATATATATATATATATTATATATATATATATATATATATATATATATATATACATACATACATATATACACACACACACCTTTTACAACATTGTCTTTTTTATTGGTGGAAGAAGGGTATTTATATACAGTATGTGTGTGATTTGTTTTATGCTATTTTCATTCAATATTTGACATTTATGAGATATTTCATATTACTTAAAGTATAGCTAAAAGGAAAAACATTTTTTTTTTTTAGTTTTGGATAGGGTGGAGAGGTATTAGAACATCTATTAGGTTTTAACTGCTGTCTGTCCCCATTAGGGAGATTTATCCTCTCTATTTCTCTTGTTTACAATTATCATTGAAACAGAAATTAAAAGAAAAAAACTAAATTTTGGTTTGTCCCCAGAAATATAGGGGAAATTTTCCAATGGGAAAACTAGTTCTGGTGACCTAGGGGACCCCAAGGGATTCCCTTAATTTTCAGGGATTTCTTCACTTCCTGTTTTGGCAATGGGAGAGTGAAGGTAAATCTCCCCAATGGGACACAGATGGCAAAAAAAAAAAAAACTGACAAGTGTTCTAACCCTCCATTACTCTATCCAAAATGACAAAAAAAGTTTTGCCTTTAGTTACACTTTCAAACAACCTTTTCAACAGATAGGAACCCTTGAAATAACTTTCCAGTCTAAGGATACCCTTGCTAAAAATTACTATATCTACAACTTATGATACATTAGTGTGATGGTCAGTGGGAAGAATACACCTTACACTTGTGGTCACTGGGAAGAATTATCCCCTTATACATAGCTAAAAAGATCAATGATGTCAGTGGGAAGATATCTCTAAAAATAATTGTGACATACATATGTCATGTGTATCTACTACATATGACATACTGTATATTCTAACAAGGGATTAGGCCACTGTGATATCCATGTACATTGTATTATGTTTGGAGTGATTGGGAGGTTTATGCAGAAAATTATGTATATGCACAAATGTATATGCACAAAAAAGTCTTCAAAAATCTGGAAAAATGACCAGAGAAAACAGATTTTACTACATTTTAAGGGGGTAGATTTACTAAGATTAATGGGGTGAATTTAGTAAAAGAACTGGACTGGAATTACTAAAGGCACATAGACTGAGCACTTTGCTTCCACATGATTGGATGATAGAAGTCAGCAGAGCTCTCCCTCATTTTCTAAGCTTTGGAACAACTTCACTTGCAAAGATGCAGTTTTTTTTCCCTTGTATGTGATTGGGTAATACTCGTATCTTTGTAAGTGACGCTTTAACACATTT
The DNA here is from genome assembly GCF_062004578.1 of Staurois parvus. Taxonomy (NCBI): domain Eukaryota; kingdom Metazoa; phylum Chordata; class Amphibia; order Anura; family Ranidae; genus Staurois; species Staurois parvus. Next base: position 195,404 of record NW_028319110.1, read on the forward strand.
GCTAGGCTTTGGAGCAACTTGCAAAGTGAACAGTCTATTTGCTCTAAATCAGAACTCTAGGCATTTTTTTTTGAGTAGTGCAAGGGAAGGTTGTAACCTATGCAAGTTTTTTTTTTTTTGCCATCTGTGTCTCATTGGGGAGATTTTCACTTCACTTCCTGTCCCATAGCCCTATTCCTACAAATTAAAGGAATCCCTTGGGGCCCCCCAGTTCACCAGGACCAGTATCCCCATTGGAAAATTTCCCCTCTATTACTATTCTGGGGACACCCCAAAATTTGGGATTTTCTTTTATTTTCTCTTGGAATGATAATGGTAAACAGGACAAATAGAGAAGATGAATCTCCATTAATGGGGGGGACAGACAAGACCTGACAGGTGTTCTAATCCACCTCCACTCTATCCAAAACAAAAAAAATGTTTCTCCTTAGTTATTCTTTAGGTAAATCAACCCCAATAATTTCCATATTTCCATATTTAGGTTTCTATGCATCACTGTTGAGAGAACTGATCCAAGATGGCAGACAAGTCAAAATTGCCTATTAGATTTTTACATTCCTTAAACAGCGCATGCCTGGACCACTACTTAATTACCGCATGCATTTCAATATCTATTTCCTTTTGAATATTGAAGTACATGATTACAAGATTGCATGCGTTATTAGGGAAAATGTGTCACCTGAATACCACATGCGATCTGCGTTAGTGAATGGAGACCATTTTAAAAAATTTTAAATAACATACATGTTATACTTAACTGCTCTGCAGAATGATATTTCATAGGGCAGCCCCGAACTTGCTCTTCTGGGGTCCCCCGCCAGTGCTCTTGGATCCTCTTCTTCCTAGCTGCTTCCCATGATGGTATACTTGTGGGTTCTCTTCCAAACAGGGCTGTGTGTGTCCACAGTATGGCTCAGCCCTGCTCCCTACTCCCTCCTCATAGAAGTTGATTGACAGCAGCAGGAGCCAATGGCTCCTACTGCTATCACTACAACCTGTGAGGAGAGGAACACAGACAAGTGCCACTGCTGGATCTAGATAAGGTGGTGAGGGGGCGATACACTTAGTGGGACATTTTTTTGTCTTAATGCAGGGAATGCATTAAATAACATGGGCAGCACAGTGGCTAAATGGTTAGCACCTCCGCCTGGCAGCACTAGGGTCATTGGTTCAAATCCCAGCCACAGCACCTCCTGCCTGGAGTTTGCATGCTCTCCCTGTGCCTGCATGGGCTTCCTCCAGGTACTCCAGTTTCCTCCCACACTCCAAAGACATGCTGGTAGGTTAACTGGATCCTGTCTAAATTGGCCCTGTATATGAATGTGAGTTATGGACCTTAGATTGTACGCTCCTTGAGGGTTAGGGACTGATGTGAATGTACAAGCGCTAAATTGACAGCACTATACAAGTACCAGAAATAAATAAATACCATATAAACACTGTCTAGCCTGTAGAACCACTATAGGCTATGACCTTTACCCATTTGTGGATCATTTTTTTTCCTTTAAGGTGTTTGAATTTGATATTATTGTAGGATAATTTCTAATGCTATCTTACCTACTAGGAGATATGACTCTTGTCATAGTGTGCATTTCATTAACTCACCTTCACTAAAAATCTAGCATTTACTATAAGCAGCTGAAAACCTTTTACAAATGTTCTCTAGAGGGTGCTGAGTAACTGGTGAAAGAAAACAAATAAGCAATCATATAGCAAACGTGCATACTGGGTAGCAGTGTTTTCAAATCTTTCAGGCTATACTGATTTAATACTTTTTTTTAATTGTAACATGCTCGTTTAGGAAATAAACCATAGGTAGCTTTTGTAATGTAAATACAATATCTAGACATGCATGATACAAATGTGTTGCAACATTTAACTTAATATTGTTTGAAGGGTATAAAGTTTGAAATAAAAGTAAATTGTGTGAATATATTCTCCAAGTCTGTCTATCGCTCACATTTATTCTACTGTAAAAAGTAGTGTAAAACAAAGAGCTGATTCACCAAATTTGTGAATAAACCTGTTAACTTTTTCATATATTGTGAATACAGTGAGTTAAAAAATAGCAGAATGAAATATTTAGGATGCCAAACACAAGGGTCAAAGACAGCTTTCGAATAAAAATAGGTGTTAATAGAATTGTAGTACATTCTCAGATAGGTGCTATGATTTGTTCGATTCAGTGCTGGCTCATAGTCTTCTGTGGAGATGTATTTTTGATTGCTAGGTAAGTTTAGCTCACTCACTGTAATCAGTGCAGCTGCATGTGATAAGTTTCTTCTGCTCAGTGTGTCAGCTGCTAGTTTGCCTGATTCCTCAGCTTTCTAGAGAGCAGTAGAATCCTCTGGAACATACAGTGGGGCAAAAAAGTATTTAGCCAGCCACCAATTGTGCAAGCAAGTTCTCCCACTTAAAAAGATGAGAGAGGCCTGTAATTGGCATCATAGGTAGACCTCAACTATGAGAGACAAAATGAGAAAAAAAATCCAGACAATCACATTGGCTGATTTGGAAAGAATTTATTTGCAAATTATGGTGGAAAATAAGTATTTGGTCACCTACAAACAAGCAAGAATTCTGGCTCTCACACACCTGTACCTTCTTCTTTAAGAGGCTCCTCTGTCCTGCACTCATTACCTGTATCAATGGCACCTGTTTGAACTTGTTATCAGTATAAAAGACACCTGTCCACAACCTCAAACAGTCACACTATGGTGAAGACCAAAGAGCTGTCGAAGGACACCAGAAACAAAATTGTAGACCTGCACCAGGCTGGGAAGACTGAATCTGCAATAGGCAAGCAGCTTGGTGTGAACAAATCAACTGTGGGAGCAATAATTAGAAAATGGAAGACATACAAGACCACTGATAATCTCCCTTGATCTGGGGCTCCACGCAAGATCTCACCCCGTGGGGTCAAAATGATCACAAGAACGGTGAGCAAAAATCCCAGGACCACACGGGGGGACCTAGTGAATGACCTGCAGAGAGCTGGGACCAACGTAACAAAGGCTACCATCAGTAACACACTACGCCACCAGGGACTCAGATCCTGCAGTGCCAGACGTGTCCCCCTGCTTAAGCCAGTACATGTCCGGGCCCATCCGAAGTTTGCTAGAGAGCATTTGGATGATCCAGAAGAGGATTGGGAGAATGTCATATGGTCAGATGAAACCAAATTAGAACTGTTTGGTAGAAACACAACTCATCGTGTTTGGAGGAGAGAGAATGCTGAGTTGCATCCAAAGAACACCATACCTACTGTGAAGCATGGGGGTGGCAACATCATGCTTTGGGGCTGTTTCTCCGCAAAGGGACCAGGACGACTGATCCATGTACAGGACAGAATGAATGGGGCCATGTATTGTGAGATTTTGAGTGCAAAACTCCTTCCATCAGCAAGGGCATTGAAGATGAAACATGGCTGGGTCTTCCAACATGACAATGATCCCAAGCATACCGCCCGGGCAAAGAAGGAGTGGCTTCGTAAGAAGAATTTAAAGGTCCTGGAGTGGCCTAGCCAGTCTCCAAATCTCAACCCCATAGAAAACCTTTGGAGGGAGTTTAAAGTCCGTGTTGCCCAGGGACAGCCCCAAAACAGCACTGCTCTAGAGGAGATCTGCATGGAGGAATGGGCCAACATACCAGCAACAGTGTGTGCCAACCTTGTGAAGACTTACAGGAAACGTTTGACCTCTGTCATTGCCAACAAAGGATATATAACAAAGTATTGAGAGGAACTTTTCATATTGACCAAATACTTATTTTCCACCATAATTTGCAGATAAATTCTTTCCAAATCAGCCAATGTGATTGTCTGGATTTTTTTTTCTCATTTTGTCTCTCATAGTTGAGGTCTACCTATGATGCCAATTACAGGCCTCTCTCATCTTTTTAAGTGGGAGAACTTGCACAATTGGTGGCTGACTAAATACTTTTTTGCCCCACTGTAGGTGTGGATCAATGCAAATAGCAGTATCAATATGTATGCAGTCCTGGTCAATACCAGGGACGGTGGCCCTGAAGGCTGCTGGGAGTCTGTAAACATTCTTTGGGACACAGAACTTCGGAGTCTATGCCTGCATATGGGAAGTCCAGCCTAGAGGGCCTGCTGCCCTCTGGGCAGTGCTGCCATGTACTTGCTATTTATGAGGGCTCGGGTGGGGGACCTGAGGGCCTGGATGATAAAGCTACAGAGAGCTGACTGAGGCTTTCATCTGAAGATCTAGTCTGGTATCCCAGGGGAAGGTGTTGCATGGATGTTGGAAGGAGGCAACCAACTTTCCCTGGACATTTGTGAGTACAGACTGCTGTGAAAGATCTTAGAGATTTTGGCCTGCTGCCACCCGTCTTGTGCTAGAGAGTCAGCTGTGTGCTTGGCCTAAGGGAATATCGACAGGTGTCCCGAGGAGCTTAGTCTATCTAGTTCTTTGTGAAGGAACACTGCTCTGGTTGCTCTAAAGAAAGAAGTCTGCTTTTAACTGTTTCTACTATAAAGCCAAATGCACAGTTTGTTATTGCAAGGACTTCTGCATAAGATTTTCAGAAAGGACTGGAATGTTCCATTTAATTCCCTCAACCCTATCCTGGTTACTCCAAAAATAAAAAAGAACAACAAAAAGAATATCCCCTAGCTTATTGAGCCAAAGAGTGACTGTGATCGTGTACCTGGCTGTGGGGCAAAAGATGGAAAAAGACCCTAAGGACCTTTCTAACAGTTGGCTCCTACGAGGGTACCGCTACACAATAAATAGGTAAACTGCAAAAATAACCTATAAAAATATTGTTGAGATCTATAGTTATTGTTAGACATCATAGCTCATTCTACAATTGTTTTGAACTTACCTACAAAACAAATTGACTAACTGACCAATACCTGAACTCTGGCTAACAGCTGACATTGCATAATGCTCTGGCATATAAACCTTCCAGGAGAAAGGCAAATATACATCAGTTATCATTGCTTTCCTCTCTCATTTTGGAAGGCGATAGCATTACTGTTGCAGCCATTTAACATCTTAGCCCCTTTTTATGGTCTGACAGGAATTTAGTGATGAGTATATTATTGTGCTAGGTATGATTTAACCTCTTCCCGCCTGGCATATGGCCGAATGGCGGCCAGCAAAAACACTCACCTTTCCGGGTGGATGCCATATGGCGTCCTTTCGCAGATGCGCAGTTTGCATGCCTGCAGAGCCGCACAGAGGCGCAATCTGTCACTGGCCGTGTACCTCAGACACGGCTGATGACAGATCTGAGTACCAGCCCCGTTGCCGGTACCATGTGACCTGCTGTGACCAATCACAGCAGGTCACATGACAGTTGTATACAATGGATGGCTTCATTCATGCCATCCATTGTATACTAGTGTGTCTAGCTGTGAATGGTCACAGTGATCACATGCACAAGCTGGGCCAATCACATTCCAGCTGTGTCATGTGATTAGCCATGGCCAAATCACAGCTAAGCACAAAAATCGATGTCATTCAGGTAAATGCTTGCTTATAGCAAAGTAATTCTTTGCTATCAGCAAAATGTGTAAAAAAAAAAAATACTGAGCACTTCCCCAAAGTAGCACAATGTTACTATGGTAAAATTGTACTACTTTGGTCATAGTGAAATATGAAAAAAAAATCTTAAAAAAAAAAAGTAAAGAAATAATAAAAAAAATTTAATTTTTTTTTCATACTGTCACCAGTCAGTGTCCCTGATCACCACCATGCCAGTTATATGATGACGTTGTACTGTACTGGTGACAGTATGTAAAAAAAATAGTGAAAATAATTTTTTTCATTTTTTCATTTTCCGAAAATTTATGACAAAAAAATACAACTTCAAAAAACTCGCCATGCCTCTTATGAAGTACGTCGGACTGTCTACTCTGCAAAAAGGGGTCATTTGGGGGATATCTGTACTGTTCTCACATTCTTGGACCTCAAGAAATTAGATTGGCCGTCAGTACTTCTGGATTGATCAATATTCAGATCTATCCCATAGTTTGTGAACTCTATAACTTTCCTACAAACTAAAAAATACATCCTAATTTGGGTTATTTTCACCAAAGACATGTAGCAGAATACATCTTGGCCTAAATTTATGAAGAACAAATATTTATATGCAAACTTTTATAACAGAAACAAAGAAAAATGTGTATTTTTTTTCAAAATTTTCATTTTTTTTGTTAATTTAGCAAAAAATAAAACCCCAGTGGTGATTAAATACCACCAAAAGAAAGCTCTAGTTGTGTGAAGCAAATGCTAAATTTTAGTTTGGGTACAATGTTGTATGACCGCGCAATTGTCATTCAAAGTGTGAGAGCGCTGAAACCTGAAAATTGGCCTGGGCAGGAAGGGGGTAAAAGTGCCCGGTATGGAAGAGGTTAAATAAGCTAAGTCCCTTTTAGCTTATAGATGAACCACACTAAAATCCAGGTGCTTGTAATTGTCAACCACTCTACCTAGATTTTAAAAATTAAAGCTGGGAAGACCCCCAAATCTTGGCCACAACACAAGTGTCTCCCACAAAAGTTGGCAGACATTTGCAGTGTACTACTTGTACTAGACTGTGCACAATGCACAACTTTGTATATTTATATTGTAATACAGAAGTGCATTAGAGGCAGGCAAAAAAGAAAGATATAGGGGTCTATTTATCAATGTTTTCACCCAAGCTATACACAACTTTCACCCAAGATTCATTTTTCTTTAATCTTTTGTAAAATAGTTTAACTTTGGGTGAACTCTATGTGATTCCTGAGAGAATACATTGATAAATAGACCCGTAAGAGACCTGACCAATGTTTTCTGAACACAAAGTCATTACTATTTCAGCAACTGACAAGGCAAGATGCTATGGTGAGATGCTAACTAAGAACATATTTACATACAATCACCGGCCACTTTATTAGGTACACCTTGCTAGTACCATGTTGGACCCCCTTTTGCCTTCAGAGCTGCCTTCATTCTTTGTGGCATAGATTCAACAAGGTGTTGAAAACATTCCTCAGAGATTTTAGTCCATATTGACATGAGGTACTGTTGCCTTTCTATCATCTCAAACCAGTCTGCCCATTCTCCTCTGACATCAGCAAGGAATTTTGTCCACACAACAGCCGCTCACTGGATATTTTCTCTTTTTCGGACCATTCTCTGTAAACCCTAGAGATGGTTGTAGATCAGCAGATTTTGAAATACTCATATCAGCCCGTCTAGCACCAACAACCATGCCACGTTCAAAGTCACTTAAATCCCCTTTTTTCCCCATTCTGATGCTTGGTTTGAACTTCAGCAAGTCATCTTCACCACGTTTAGATGCCTAAATGCATTGAGTTGCTGCCATGTGATTGGCTGATTAGCAATTTGTGTTACCAAGCAATTGAACAGGTGTACCTAATAAAGTGGCCAGTGAGTGTATGTTATGCACTGTATAATAAACTCAGAACAGCAAGTTAAGTCCTAAGGCTAGATTCACACTATTTCTCTATTTTGCTTCCTTGCAACCATGTTTGTGGGGCACTGTACCTAGGGAAAATGCAGTAAAAAGGTATCTTCACCTTCTCCAAAATTGAAACTGCAGGGAAACTTCATAGTACTATGTGGTTCCCAGCATGAGAAAACATGCTGCAGTTTTCAGTGCATGGGGGTGCCACTAAGAGTTAATGATACCCCCATGTGTCTGCTCACAGAAGTGCTTTGTTGTGGGTGCAGAGAAGCATGAGATTTACATATTTTCCCACACCTGCATAACTATGAACCTAGCTGAAGTAGCACAATTTGGCAGAAATTCAATAATCCAATAACCAGTCACGATTCCATAGGAATTATTCAATAAAACAGTGCAAAATGCAAGAAGCATAGTGCAATACCCATAGCAACAGATCAAAAATTATAATGGGGGAGACTTAAAAAAACTGGAGCACAGAGATTTTCGTGCAGCTGTGAATGGTAGCCAATCAGCTTCCTCAATGAAGCTTTGACAATAAAACCTGGAAGCTAACTGGTTTCTGTGCAGAGCTGCGCCAGATTTTGTGTGCTCCAGTTATAATAAATCTTCCCCATTACAATAATTGGGCTTCTGTAAGGTAAAATCTGATTGGGTTCTATGGTTTATTGCACTTTGCTACTCACCTTTATATTTTATCTGTCAACAGTGGTCACGGATATAGCGCGCCCCCTACATTGACCTTGGCCAGAAGTTAAGTAAAGTGCGCCCCTGTATTAGAGGCTAGTGAAGTATAGTATTTTGTTGGTCAGGCCAACCTTCAAAAAAGAAACAAAAAAAATTGTTTATGGAAAGGAAAATTACTGCAAATAAGAATTTTAAATACTTGATTTTCGGCGCTTTAACCAGCATTTTTTTTAAATTGGTGACAGACTTTCTCTAAGTAAGCATTGTGAACAAGACTGAAAATATCACTGAGCAATCTTGTTTTCTTTAGATCTGCAAAACTCTAATCAGAAAGAAGTGTGCCACTTGTTTATGTATAAACAAAGTCTCAGTCTACACAAAGGTACATTGTGAAGAAAAGCAAGTGGCAATAAAGGCAATCCATGTTTTGAACAGTTGAAGTAAAAACATTCTTAACCCTGAGACAAGAGACCCTGAGACAAGAAATCCATTTAAGCCTAAAACAAACAGGGTTTAGTAATAGATTGGTAAAAAAAAAAGGCTCTAAAGACTCCTAAGAGCAAAAAGAGTCTACTACTCTTTTTATGAAGAGAATGCAGATGAATTGAATTCATTTGAATTCACCTGTCACTTTTGTTTATAAGGCTGTGTATACAAGTGTGTGTATTGTTAAATGCAAGTCTTGCCCAAAAACAAAACAAATCTTTATACCTTTTGATATCCTGAAAAGCCTTTTCTTTGAAACTTACTGGCCCATGATTAAAGGGAAGCCCTACAAGAAAGGTATTAGTTGGTATTTTGAATAATTACTTCACTAGAGACATACTGTAGCTTACTCATATAACTTCTAGTGATATTGGATGATTTTTTTGGAATTGAGCTTCAGGATTAGGTTGCCTATGAGTCCGACCTGAACCCAAACTGTTTGCAATTCGCTGAATGTGTAGAGTAAATGGGCAGATCTGGTCAGTTCACTTTCCCTTCTGTCACAGCAGAAAGTCTTTATTCATTTGTGGAATTACTGGCTTCCAGCAACCAGCCCACTGACTGTTCAAATAGTAAGAAGCCAGTGGGCATCCCAGGTGATGTCATTGACCACATGTGGTCATGATCATAGTTATTCAGTTATGTCAGCTAACCAGTTCATTGTCATGTTTGTGTTGGCAGGTTGTCATTTCATCGTTTATTAGGATTGATGATGGATATACATCATTGGACACTGTTACTGAATTTATGACTGGATTTACATCACGGAACATGTTTTTAATGGAGGGGAGTTTATTAAAATATGTTCTATTTGGTCTGTTTATGTTCATTTACTTTGTGCATTTTTTTTTTTGTGATTGAGTAACAAAGAGTATTATGTACCCTGTACAGTAGGTGTATGTGAGCGCACACAAAAGAACATCAGCAGCTATGCACCAAGGCAACCAAACGAAACCTCAAAACAGACAGTATAAAAAGGAGGGTGCAGCGCTAAAATTATTAAAATGCGATAAAGGTACAAAATAAATATAACATAAAAAGATTTAAATGGTAAAAGTTCATAAAGGTGACTTTATGTGCTCATATATTTCAAGCTTTCTTCATAAATCGGTGCTTGTGCATTCAGAAATGGAAGAAATGCGCACTCACTGGACGCGCAGTAAAATGCGCATTTGAATGATATATCCTGATGTCATCAAGGGATCATCTGGGATGGGTCAGGTATAGGAATGACTCCCTCCCAGGGTGGATGGGTCCTGGGATTTTAAGTGATCCAGGGATAACCAGAGTTCCCCTTAAGGGATGGATGGGTGCAGCTCACAAGGTATATAGGAGGCTCCCTATCTGGAAACTGGGTAATGAGCGTCTGGAAACCAATACTCCCCAAGGGAGTTAAAACAGAAAAGCACCCATAGTGTAGTGATTTCAAACATTTATTTGAAGATAGTAAGATGCATCCGGTAAATAAAAGCAATGAGTAATGCAAGTAAACAGCCTGGACTAACCATCCACGATTAAAGATGGCCACCGGAGCTCCACGTTGCTCTGGCGGCGTGACTTCACGGCGTTATTGGCTCCTCCTTATGTGTTTCATACACCCGCACATCATCAGAGGGGAACACCAAACTGTACTTGTTCACGTAAGGATAGCTGGATAACTGGGTGGGCCTCTCATCGTATTGGAGGCTTCCAAATTCCTATAGACTCAGATCTAGATCCTAAGCCTCTTTACTTTTTCATTGGCAAACAAATCTATAGCAAGAGCTTAGAAATCCTCGTAGGTATCCCTGTCTGTAACGAGGTTCAATATTTCCTTGATTATGATACATGTTAATGCATGCCAGCCTCTTTGATCGAGCTTTACCCTATATTTAGTCTTTTTACCTACTTGACCAGAGCACCCTCTTCTTGGTTTTCAACTATGAACTTAAGGGCTAATGTGTGGTCATAGCCCTATCTGTAATTGGTGTGAAGCCCTTTTGGGAGGGCTTATAGACTTGTTTAATGTGATGATGTGATACTATTTTGTTCAGACATCTACTATGTTTATCCTCCCATTTTTTATTTTTTTGCATTTGGATTCTATGACTCTACTGTGCTTGATATTTCTTTTGTATTTGGAAAAATGAATAAATATATTGAAAGCAAAAAAACGTATTTTTTATGTAAATCCAAAGGCAATAATGTTGTCCAGCAATCCCCATCAGTCATGATGACTGACACCAACACACAAACATGATATCTTTCCCTGATGAAATCTCCTCAAATGACAGGTCTTTGGCTAGCTGCTGAATGTCAACAGACAGGAAAACTGATGTCATTGATCAAAAATGGTCATGGCCATATTTGGTTAGTGATGTTATCCAGAATCCATTGACTGCTTTGTTTACAAATAAAGGGCTTGGAACTGTCATGTCATTTAGGAAAACCATTTTTTTAAAATGCAGCTGTTGTAGGACTAGATTCTGCAGGTGTGCCTTTTCATGTACAGAATGAAGGCATCTATAAAATTTTCGATTTACGGCATGCCATTTAAAGGATTTGTGCATTTTTAATGTCGGCCTTTAAGTCTTATTATAACACCCTTTCCTCACTGGCCATTTTAAAACCTTTTTTTTTTATTTTTATTGGTACATGTCTCCCATGGCAGTGCTTGGCTATCCATGCCCTTTTTTTAACAAAAAATTGTAAATGGGCCTTAAAAAAAACTCAGAAAATTTACAAGATTTGGCAAGATTTAGGCAAACGTTCAGCAAACTGAACTTTGCTCAAAATTACTGATTTAGTACCTGGTAATTTGGCTTTTGTTCTTTAGTAACATGGCATTATTGGCAACATGACATAGAAAAATACCCAACACAGAGTGACAAACTGTAAGGGCATATAACAGGCTGCTATATGCCATGTCCAATAATAATTGATCAAATGAACCAAAGAAAAATGAAAAAGGCCAATTGTGGACTTTAGAGGCACTGCAACAAATATATCTTAAAAATTACTACTGAGTGATTACTAATATTGACATCTGATCTATGTCTTTGATACCCTTACTGGGATACAGTGTTTTTGTATTCATTTTAACTATTATTGACAAGTTTTGTAATCTGCATAGAATGCTCCACCCCCTCCTGGGGGTCTTGCATTCTTAGCGGAATAATCTGTATGTATTGCTATGTGATGGTCTACATTCAAAAAATAAAGTGATTTTTAAGATATCTTTGTTGCAGTGCCTCTAACGTCCTCAGTTGGCCTTTTTCATTTTTCTTTGATTATTGGCAATATAGCTTTATCTCCCTTTAAAAACATTGTATTGGGAGGAAGGAAGCATTGCTACATGCCCTGTAGGAAGGCAGGAATTGATTTCTGGGTGCAAGTTTTGACCTCTGTAGTGGAAGATTTAAGAAGAGAAGGTGAACAGCAACAACTGTTAAATTGTGACAGGGAGATCTGGATTTTGTATTATCAATGACAAAAAAAAGCCTAGGGATAACTCATCCTATCAGGCTCCACCTATAATCACAATGTAACATTTTAGGTGGGGAATGTTAGCAGTTAAATAAATCCCTTTCACTCTCTAAAGCAGAGGAAAAAGGATTCTTTACCTCGCAGACCTATTTTAGGGAAAAGGCATACACTTTACAGGCCACATACTAGATACCATAGCTAAATCACAGCAATCAATGGCACATGTCTGTTTCTTGTCTACCCATGAGGGTCAGATGGTATCATCCTCTGAAGATATTTTAGAATCATTTATAAAGCTCTATGCTGACCTGTATACTAGTAAGCGATCATACCAACAAGACTTACTCCTATAGTTCTTCATTTAAAGAAAACTTTTTAAGCGAGTTATCAATCAATTTACAGACTGAGTATCTGAGCCTTAAGGCTAGGTTCACACTTGCGGGCTGGTTGCGGATGCGGGAGTCACACTTGTATCCGCACCCGCAAACGACCACAGCTGAATCATGTTGTTCTTGCAAGAAGCGTGGGTCTGCCATTCATTCCAAATGGCACCCTCATTCATCTCAGCCTGCAGTGCGATTGCAAGTGCAGGGACCGCAGGGCTGCACATCTTATTTACTGTCTGATAGAGGTTTTATATGGTTACCTTAGTGCTACAGCTGCTTCTTATTGAGCGCTCACTTTGCTTTATTTTATACCGCAGGGAAACTGAATGGGCTGCTGTCTCCAAGCAAATGTTGGTCCCATGGTCCGCAGTAGTGTGAAGCAAGGGTTAGATCTTAACCCACATATTATCCATCTATGGGAAAGTGTTAATTGCTTTTGCAAAGTCTATGTACACTGCAGTATATCCACTGCCATAACTTACATCCTCATAAAAAGATTTTTTTGACAACTTTTGTGTTTGTTAATTCATGGTGACTATCATCTATAATATAGTTTTCCAGCAATAACTCTTCAACTTGGCCCTTTGTTAAACTCCCGAGTATCTTCTGGACTATAGCAGTTAAAGGATAAGTTCATCTTTTGGACAAAAATAATAAATGCACATTTTTTTTTTCTGGTAAAAAAACATGCATTTATAATTTTTGTCCAAAGGAGCCTGGAAAGCATTGCGTCAGCGACCAGTAGATTGCTGATGCCATGCAGGTCTCCTGCAGACCTGTCAGAATATCTGCTAGCCGTATGGGATGTACGAGCAAGAAGATATTCTGACAGGAAGCTTCAATGAACTACCACAGAGCTACTACAAGCCCACAGTCACTAAGGCTGCTGGCACTTGTAGGCACCCATTCACAGAACTCTGTGAATGAGTGATGCGGCCGTGTGAGACACTTTTTTTAAATCTGACAGATCGTATAGGGAAACTTCTCCCCATACTATCTGTCAGAGGGATGGAGGGTGGGCAACAGGCACTGCTGTGGCTATGGGAATATGTAACATGTTCCAAAGGTGAACTTATCCTTTAAACTTACAAATGTGTAGTTTCTTGGTAAAGACTTTGATCATTTGGTAAAAAAAGGCACCATACTGGCCTTCCACCAATCCATTGGTCCCAAGTCTGTCATTAAAGTGTTACAAAATTTTTTTAAATTAAAACAAACATGTTATACTCACTAATAATCACTCACTTGGTATTACACAGAGCGGCCCCAACCCTACTCTCCTCGGGTGCCCTGCTGGCTATCTTGTCTCCTCCTCTTCTTTGTGTGTTCCCATAGCAAGCTCTTTGCCAAACACTGTGTGCTTGCTCCTGATCTGTGTGTCTATGGAGCAGCGCTCCATAGACGCACACAGTGGAATGTAGCCCCTCCCCCACACTTCTTCACTGCATCTGATTGATAGCAGCAAGAGCCAATGGCTTCTGCTGCTGTTCGAGTCCCTCTGTGAGAAGGAAGAGAGGGGTTAAAGGATGCAGCCGTTTCTAAAGCTCAAAGGACACAGCGATCACAGAGCACTCCAGATATGCGCCCCCGACCATGCTGTAGCTGTCTTTTGGCTATAGCCCGGTTGGAAAGTGGTTGAAGAGTCTCTAAAAATGAGAAACAATGGCTTCAGGGTGGCATTACCACTATCCCACCCCTCAATCATGCATTCATGATATTTATTCTTGTTCAGGTTCTACTTAAAATTGCAACAAAGACACCTTCAGAAATGTATAGTAAAGGCAATCTACAAACAGATACTTATAAGTAATTACAGGCTCTCTTTGCTTTGCATACTTTATTTCTCTGTTCCTCACCTTTCACCCTAGAGTAGCCATTTTCACTAATGGCAGATGAATTCATCTACATTTAGTTCCTGGATCTCTGCCTAGAACACTGTGTCTGCCTCCTGAAACCAGAACGTTGGAAAACAGTAACATTTTAAATTAAAAGCAAAAAAAGTTAATTTAACGAATGAATGTAAGATATTTACATATCAATATTGGGAGCTGTATGCTAATGTGACTTTTTTAGTGAAAGGGAAAAGTCAACATTAAAAGTCATATAGTAATACTTTGCTATCCTTTTATGGTTACAACACAAACTAGAAGCATAGACTCTGAAAGCAGGTAAATCGTACTTTAAATACCAATAGAAATAGATGATCAGTTAAACCTCAATATAAGGCAGAAAGGCTGAGCAAAACAGGTTATCCACCGTGTCCTCTTTGGCCTTAGATCCTACAAATCATCCACAAAACCATTCCACGGTCCACATGTGCTCACCAAACATCAGCTAATCCCAAGTGGGTCATTTTGAGAAGATATTACTTATGGCTTAGCCAGGGGAATACTTACAAGGGTCAAAATTATGACCTGGCTCCATGCTCCAGGGCAACATATAGAGGAACCAATGCCCTCCATTTGCCTCCTGTAGCTTTTCAGTGGCTGCAGAATGAAAATGGAGGAGATTTGTTCCTCTACATGCTGCCCCTCCTATCCAGGTCCTGCTGCCTTCAGGCCCCTGCGTACTCCCTTGGCCCCCCTCATCTCTAGAATCCCTGTCAGCTTCCCCCCTCCTGCCAGCTGCTGTGGGGGATGTTTTCAGGATGGAGAGCAGGGGAAGGGGAAGATAAATATGTAATTTACCAACCCCTTCCTTTTCTGAATGGACAGAGTCAGTGATCGGTACTGATCATTGACTCTGTTCATTCATAACTGAAGCACAATAAACTGTGTTTTCTAGGATTCAGTTTCTGAATGAACAAGAAGCTCTGCAGAAAGCTATTCCTTTCCATTCATTCTGTGCAGCTGAGCCTGCATAAATGGAGATTGAGGGCTGTGTCCTTGGTCTTCTTTCTCTGTGTCAAAGGTGGAACATCAGAGGTCTGTTTAGACCTCTGATATCTCATCAAAGCCCCCCAGTGGGGCTCCTAAAAAAAATGTAAACAAATAAAATTGTTATAAATCAAAATATAAAGCACTTACATAAAAAGTGCACAATAAATTAGAATGCAAAACAATAAAAGTCCACATGGGATTCCTATAATTATGATACAAACCAACAAATGTGCACGTGTGATTAATATTATTATTATACATAGTTAGTCTGGCTGAAAAACCATAAAACCAACCATAAAAAAAAAAAGTTATAATCCTATACCCACAGTTGATCCAGAGGAGGGCAAAAAAACCCAGCACAGCACGATCCAATTTGCTCCTGCTGGGAAAAAAATTCCTTCCTGATCACCCGAGAGGCAATCGGATATTTCCTGGATCAACTTTACCTATAATTGTTAGTATCCAGTTATATTCTGTGTATCTAAGAAACAATCCAGGCCTTTTTTAAAGCAATCCACTGAGCTGGCCAGAACCAACTCTTGAGGGAGTCTATTCCACATTTTCACAGCTCTCACTGTGAAGAAACCTTTCCGTGTTTGGAGATTACATTTCTTTTCCTCCAGGCGTAAATAGTGCCCCCTTGTTCTCTGTGATGACCTCAGGGTGAATATCTCTACACTAAGTTCACTATATGAACCACTGATGTATTTATACATGTTGATCATATCCCCCCTTAATCTCCTCTTCTCAAGAGAGAATAAATTCAGTTCCTCTAATCTTTCCTCATAGCTGATCTCCTCCATGCCTCGTATCAGTTTAGTTTCTCTTCTCTGTACTCTCAAGTTCCCCAATGTTCTTTTTGTAAATTGGTGCCCAAAACTGAACTGCATATTCCAGATGAGGTTTTACTAATGATTTGTACAGGGGTAAAATGATATCTCTCTCTCTGGTGTCTATACCTCTTTTAAATACAAGAGAGGATTTTGCTCGCTTTAAAAATCGCAGCTTGGCATTGCATGCCATTATTAAGTTTGTGATCTACCAGAACTCCCAGATCCTTATCCACCATTGATTCCCCCAGTTGTACTCCCCCTAGTATGTATGATGCATGCATATTCTTAGCCCCCAAGTGCATAACCTTACAGTTATCAACATTAAACCTCATTTGCCACATAGTTGCCCAAGTAAACAGTGCATTGAGGTTGGATTGTAAATTGAAGACATCCTGTAAGGATGTTATTCCACTGCACAGCTTGGTGTCATCTGCAAAGACTGAAATGGGATTTTTAATCTCAGACCCTATATCGTTTATACATATATTAGAAAGTAAGGATCCCAACACTGAACCCTGTGGTACACCACTGATGACCCTAGACCATTCAGAGTATGAATCATTAACCACTACTCTCTGAATACGATCTTTTAGCCAGTTTTCTATCCATTTACATACAGATTTTTCCAAGCCTGTAGACTTTACCTTACACATTAGCTGTGTGTGGGGAACTGTGTGAAATGATTTTGCAAAATCCAAGTATACCACATCCATTGCTACCCCTCTGTCCAAGGTTTTGCTCACCCCCTCATGAAAGGAATTAAATTTGTTTGACAACTTCTGTCTTTCATGAATCCATGCTGTCTGTTGCTTAAAATATTTTTTTTTCCAGCAAGAACTCATCTATGTGGTCTTTTATTAAACTCTCCAGTACCTTCCCAACTATAGAAGTTAAACTAAGAGGTCTATAATTACTTGGTAAAGATTTTGACCCCTTTTTAAATATTGGCACCACATTGGCCTTCCGCCAATCCAGTGGTACTATGCCAGTCATTAAAGAGTCCATAAAAATTAGAAACAATGGCTTTGAAATGACAGAGCTCAATTCATTCAAGGACCCGTGGGTGTATGCCATCCGGACCAGGTGCTTTATTCACCTTTATACTGTCTAAATATTTTTGGCTCATATCAATTGTGAGCCAATGTGGATCATCTGGAGCTGTGTCAATATGGACAAGAGCTCCCCCATGCTCCTTTGTATACAAAGGTATTAAATAAATTTGCCTTCTCTTTGTCCCCTGTCACCCACTATAGATTATTTTGTAAAGGGCCTACATGCTCGGACCGGACCTTTTTACTATTAATATATCTGAAGAACTTTTTGGGGTTGGTCCTACTATCTCTTGCAATCTGTCGTTCATTTTCAATTTTTGCGGCCTTTATTTCCTTTTTGCATATTCTGTTATATTCTTTGTAATGTGTAAACAATGATAGCGTTCCTTCATTTCTATATTTAATAAAAGCTCTTTTCTTATTATCTATAGCCTTTTTAACTTTGGCCTTAAGCCACATATGTTTGATTTTTAGCCTTTTAAACTTGTTGCCCATGGGAATATATTTTGCAGTGTGTTCACATACTGTCTTTTTGAAGAACTCCCATTTCTGTGTTGTGTTCCTTGATGGCAATATTCCATCCCAGTCTAAGTCTTGGAGAGCAGCTCTCAGCCTTGGAAAATTAGCTCTCTTAAATTTGAGCATTTTTATTTTTTCCATATGTGATTGCTGTTTACAGCTAACAATAAATGAAATCATGTTATGGTCACTGCTACCCAGATGTTCTTTTATATGGACATTCATAATAAGCTCTGCATGGTTTGAGATAACCAGGTCCAGTGGAGCGTCACAATACTATTCATGAAAAACTACACATATATTCTACCAATTAGTCCCTCATCCATAATGTGCAACCACGCTTCCACAACAAAGTGAAATGATGTGAAACTTATGTAAATTAAAATGTTTCATGGAAAAATCCACCACTGATTCTTGTGTTCCACTCCACCTGCGTGTACCACCAACATCACAGAGAAGAATTGGTCTATATGAGCTTGTGTGTGTATATATTTATGGACTCTCCCATGCCAGTTGATCACTCCGCCATACTCCTCATAATGAGCTCCGCCAGAGGAATCATATATTAAAAGGGGAGAAGGAATATATATAAAACCATCAGTGAATATGCTCACATTTCATAGTGCAGTAAGCCCTGCACTTGGGTTTAAACATTTAATGTGTAGCCTGGCTCTTTCTACCTCACACTACTCAGAGTGCATCACACTGCATGTATATCTCACCACTTCAAAGTCACTAGATCACAACTTCCTGTAGCCCCGCCTAGACGTACGTTTCATCGTGCTAACATCAGGAGGCGTGCAGCAAAAAATTGTACAGCAAAATAATAAAATGGCAATAAAAAAATAAAATAAACTACAGACACCAGAGATGGAACTGCCAGGTTCACAAAGGTTACATTTGGCCCTGGCATTATGCCACTGGGGGGTCAGGGGCAAGACGGCAGGATGGGGGCTGGCCGCTGAATATGTGAAAAGGTCCTGCTACTGGACTGTAATAAAGGAGACCTGCAATGGAAGTAAATGGTCCTGGGATCAGTGGGAGGGGCCTTGAAGGAGGGGGGTGTGGGGCTGGTGGGGGGGTCAGGAAGGTTCTTCATGGTTTCTTGCACTGGGGCCCTGAAGGTTCTAGTTATAATTCTGGGCATAGTCAGAACAAGATCAGTAAGCTACCACTGGGATCTATACAACACGTGATCCACATGAAATATGTACAAAATATGTAGTATATGGTGTGAAGACAACTGATTATTATATGTTTAAATCATGTCAACTAAAAATTGCTTGCGTCTTTCAAGTCTGCATTTTTTTCAAACCACTGTCAACAAATAAAATTAAAAACCAATTTGTAACAGAAATTGGCAACTGAAATTAAAAAAAAAACTGGATTTAACTGGAGAGGAGATGGATTTGACCAGAATGTCAGAGACAGACATTTGAACATACAACAGATTATTTTTAAATTTGTCCTTCAGCACTTTGGGTTACAGTCACCTTTGCATATTTTTTCTGCATTTTTTTTCACAGCACAGAGGAGTTGTGATTTTACAGTAATTTGTTTAGAATGTATGCAGTAGCACATGGTGAAAAGTTTATGCTGTCACTTGAATGTGGTACAGCAAGTTTTTTGACTTTCTAAACCAGGGGTCCTCAAACTGCGGCCTGCCGAGGACATTTATCCGGCCCGCCGGGCAGGGGAGTATCTGCCACAGTCAGGAGAGCTTGGCAGGGCTTGGGCGGGAGGCAGGAGGGGGGATCAGCAATTCTAGAACAGGGGAAGGTGGGCTCGGTTTATGAACCCGCACCACTCACCTGGCCTCTCTGCAGCCAGCCGGCCATCTATTCTGATCAGTGCATGCAACCATCACGGCCAAAGCGTGGAGCCTAGAGCTGACCATGAAGAGGGGGAGCAAGAGAGGAGACTCCATCGCTGCATGTCGGGTATCACTGCTACGGATCCTAGATAAGTGCAATAGATGATCGATCTCCTCCCTCTCTCTTTCCCCCCTCTGTCCTCTTTCTCCCCCTTCCTCTCTCTACCCCCTCTCTCCCCACCCCCTCCTCTCACCCCCCCCCTCCTCTCACTCCCCCACCCCTCCTCTCTCTCTCTCCCCCCTCTCTCTTTCTCCCCACCCCTCCTCTCACCCCACACACCCTCTCCCCCCTCTTCTCTCTCTCTCCCCCCCTTACCACCCTCTCTCTCCCTCTCCCCTCCCCCCCACCCCCCTCTTCTCACCCCATCCTCCTCTCTCTCCCCCCTCTTCTCTCTCCCCCTCTTCTCTCCCCGTCCTCTCTCTCTCCCCTCTTCTCTCTCTCACCCCCTCCTCTCACTCCCCCACCCCCTCCTCCCCCCCCTCTTCTCCCCCTCCTCTCCCCCCCTCTTCTCCCCCCTCCTCTCCCCCCCTCTTCTCTCTCTCACCCCCTCCTCTCCCCCCCTTCCCCCTCCCCTCTCTCTCACCCCCTCCTCTCCCCCCTCTCTCTCTCTCTACCCCCTCCTCTCACCGCCCTCCTCTCACCCCCACCCCCCTCCTCTCTCTCTTCCCCTATGCCCCCCTCTTCCCCCTCTCTCTCTCCTCCCCCCTCCTCCCCCCTCCTCTCTCTCTCTCCCTCTCCCTCCTCCTCACCCCCTCCTCTCTCCCTCCTCCTCTCCCCCTCATCTCTCCCCCATTATCTCTCTCTCCCCTCCTCTCCCCCATTCTCCCTCTTTCTCCCCCTCCTCTCTCCCCCTCCCCCCTCCTCTCCCCCCCTCTCCCCCTCCTTTCCCCCTCCTTTCCCCCTTCACCCCCTCCTTTCCCCCAGTCTCTCTCTCTCTCTCTCTCCCCCTTTCCCCCTTCATCTCCCCCTTCTCCCCCCTCCTCTCTCCCCCATTCTCTATCTCTCTCTCCCTCCTCTATCCCCTCCCTCTCTCTCTCTCTCCCTCCATCTCCCCCTTCTCTACCCCCTCTCTCTCTCCCCCTCCTTTCCCCCTTCCTCCCCCCTCTCTCACCCCTCTCTCTCCCCCTCTCCCCCCTCTCCCCCCCTCCCTCTCGCCCCCTCCTTTCCCCCTTCATCTCCCCCCTTCTCTCCCCCTCCTCTCTCCCCCATTCTCTCTCCCCCCTCCTCTCTCCCCTCCCTCTCTCTCTCTCTCCCCCTCCATCTCCCCCCTGCTCTACCCCCTCTCTCTCTCCCCCTCCTTTACCCCTTCCCCCCCTCTCCCCCTCTCTCTCCCCCCTCTCTCTCCCCTCTCTCTCCCCCCTCTCTCTCCCCTCCCCTCCCCCCTCCCTCTCTCCCCCCCTCCTCTCCCCTTCTCCTCTCTCCCCCCCCCCTCCACCCTTTTCTCCCCCCTCCTCTCCTCCCCCTCCTCCTCTACCCCTCCCTCCCCCCTCTATCCTCCCCCCTCCCCCTCTCCTCTCCCCCCTCTATCCCCCCCTCCTCTCCCCTTCTCCTCTCCACCCTTTTCTCCCCCCTCCACCCTTTTCTCCCCCCTTTTCTCCCCCCCTCCTCTCCCCCCCTCCCCCCCTCCTCTCCCCCCTCTATCCCCCCCTCCTCTCCCCTTCTCCTCTCCACCCTTTTCTCCCCCCTCCACCTCTCCTCCTCATCCCCCTCCTCCCCCCTCCTCTCCCCCTCTCTCCCCCCTCCTCATCTCCCTCCTCCCCCCTAATCTCCCCCTCTCACCCCCCCTCCTCTGCTCCTCTCCTCCTCATCCCCCTCCTCCCCCCCCTCCTCTACCCCTCCCTCATCCCCCTCCTCCCCCCCTCCTCTACCCCTCCCCCCCTGATTAAGCACGAGATCATTTGAGACGCGTTAACAAGTCTTGTATTCATGTCCTGGTCTTCTGTGTGTCCTATGGACCAATAAATACACACTATATTCATCTATCCTCCGGTGTGCGGCTGACCCTTCTTCCTGTTGCATTGTGTGTGGTGGCGAGCCAGAGCCTGCACCTGTCGTGGATTGATCTGGATTGTTTGCCTGAGCGGTATACCTTT